>NW_026991831.1:0-155490 GCF_029215605.1 Mirounga angustirostris
TTCTCTGTTTGACTTATTTCACTCAACATAATACCCTCCAGTTCCATCCATGTCGTTGCAAATGGCAAGATCTCATTCCTTTTCATGGCTGCATAATATTCCATTATATATATATATATATATATATATATATATATATATATACCACTTCTTCTTTATCCATTCATCTGTCAATGGACATCTTGGCTCTTTCCACAGTTTGGCTATTGTGGACATTGCTGCCATAAACATCAGGGTGCACGTACCCCTTCGGATCCCTACTTTTGTATCCTTGGGGTAAATACCCAGTAGTGCAATTGCTGGATCATATGGTAGCTCTATTTTCAACTTTTTGAGGAACCTCCATACAGTTTTCCAGAGTGGCTGCACCAGCTTGCATTCCCACCAACAGTGTAGGAGGGTTCCCCTTTCTCCGCATCCCCGTCAACATCTGTTGTTTACTGACTGGTTAATTTTAGCCATTTTGACTGGTGTGAGGTGGTATCTCATGGAGGTTTTGATTTGGATTTCCCTGATGCTGAGCGATATTGAGCACTTTTTCATGTGTCTGTTGGCCATTTGGATGTCTTCTTTGGAAAAATGTCTGTTCATGGCTTCTGCCCATTTCTTGATTGGATTCTTTGTTCTTTGGGTGTTGAGTTTGATGAGTTCTTTATAGATTTTGGATACTAGCCCTTTATCTGATATGTCATTTGAAAATATCTTCTCCCATTCCGTCAGTTGTCTTTTGGTTTTGTTGACTGTTTCTTTTGCTGTGCAAAAGCTTTTTATCTTGATGAAGTCCCAATAGTTCATTTTTGCCCTTGCTTCCCTTGCATTTGGTGATGTTTCTAAGAAGAAGTTGCTGTGGCTGAGGTCGAAGAGATTGCTGCCTGTGTTCTCCTTTAGGATGTTGATGGACTCCTGTCTCACATTGAGGTCTTTTAACCATTTGGAGTCTATTTTAGTGTGGGATGTAAGGAAATGGTCCAGTTTCATTCTTCTGCAAGTGGCAGTCCAATTTCCCCAACGCCATTTGTTGAAGAGACTGTCTTTTTTCCATTAGACATTCTTTCCTGCTTTGTCAAAGATGAGTTGACCATAGAGTTGAGGGTCCATTTCTGGGCTCTCTATTCTGTTCCATTGATCTATGTGTCTGTTTTTGTGCCAGTACCATACTGTCTTGATGATAACAGCTTTGTAATAGAGCTGGAAGTCCGGAATTGTGATGCCGCCAGCTTTGCTTTTCTTTTTCAACATTCCTCTGGCTATGTGGGGTCTTTTCTGGTTCCATACAAATTTTAGGATTATTTGTTCCATTTCTTTGAAAAAAGTGGATGGTATTTTGATGGGGAATGCATTGAGTGTGTAGATTGCTCTAGGTAGCATTGACATCTTCACAATATTTGTTCTTCTAATCCATGAGCATGGAACATTTTTCCATTTCTTTGTGTCTTCCTCAATTTCTTTCATGAGTATTCTATAGTTTTCTGAGTACATATCCTTTGCCTCTTTCGTTAGATTTATTCCTAGGTATCTTGTGGTTTTGGGTGCAATTGTAAATCAGATCGACTCCTTAATTTCCCTTTCTTCTGTCTTGTTGTTGGTGTATAGGAATGCCACTGATTTCTGAGCATTGATTTTATATCCTGCCACTTTACTGAATTCCTGTATGAGTTCTAGCAGTTTTGGGGTGGAGTCTTTTGGGTTTTCCACATAAAGTATCATATCATCTGCAAAGAGTGAGAGTTTGACTTCTTCTTTGCCAATTTGGATGCCTTTTATTTCTTTTTGTTGTCTGATTGCTATGGCTAGGACTTCTAATATTACATTGAATAGCAGTGGTGGTAGTGGACATCCCCACTGCATTCCTGACCTTAGGGGGAAAGCTCTCAGTTTTTCCCCATTGAGAATGACATTCACTATAGGTTTTTCATAGATGGCTTTTATGATATTGAGGTATGTACCCTCTATCGCTATACTCTGAAGAGTTTTGATCAAGGTAGGATGCTGTACCTTGTCAAATGCTTTTTCTGCATCTACTGAGAGGATCATATGATTCTTGTTCTTTCTTTTGTTTATGTATTGTATCACATTGATTGATTTGTGGATGTTGAACCAACCTTGCAGCCTAGGGGTAAATCCCACTTGGTTGTGGTGAATAATCCTCTTAATGTACTGTTGGATCCTATGGGCTAGTATTTTGGTGAGAATTTTTGCACCCATGTTCATCAAGGATATTGGTCTGTAATTCTCCTTTTTAATGGGGTCTTTGTCTGGTTTTGGGATCAAGGTAATGCTGGCCTCATAAAATGAGTTTCGAAGTTTTACTTCCATTTCTATTTTTTGGAACAGTTTCAGAAGAATGGGTATTAATTCTTCTTTAAATGTTTGGTAGAATTCCCCTGGAAAGCCATCTGGCCCTGGGCTTTTGTTTCTTGGATGATTTTTGATGACTGCTTCAATTTCCTTAGTGGTTATAGGTCTGTTCAGGTTTTCTATTTCTTCGTGGTTCAGTTTTGGTAGTTGATACATCTCTAGGAATGCATCCATTTCTTCCAGGTTATCTAATTTGCTGGCATAGAGTTGCTCATAAAATGTTCTTATAATTGTTTGTATTTCTTTCGTGTTGGTTGTGATCTCTCCTCTTTCAATCATGATTTTGTTGATCTGGGTCATTTCTCTTTTCTTTTTGAATAGTCTGGCCAGGGGTTTAACAATCTTGTTAATTCTTTCAAAGAACCAGCTCCTAGTTTCGTTGATCTGTTCTACTGATCTATTGGTTTCTATTTCATTGATGTCTGCTCTGATCTTTATTATTTCTCTTATCCTGCTGGGTTTAGGCTTTATTTGCTGCTCTTTCTCCAGCTCCTTTAGGTGTAGGGTTAGGTTGTGTACTTGAGACCTTTCTTGTTTCTTGAGAAAGGCTTGTATTGCTATATACTTTCCTCTTAGGACTGCCTTTGCTGCATCCCAAAGATTTTGAATAGTTGTGTTTTCATTTTCATTGGTTCCATGAATTTTTTAAATTCTTCTTTAATTTCCTGGTTGACCCATTCATTCTTTAGTAGGATGCTCTTTAGCCTCCATGTATTTGAGTTCTTTCTGACTTTCTTCTTGTGATTGAGTTCTAGTTTCAAAGCATTGTGGTCTGAAAATAGGCAGGGAGGGGCGCCTGGGTGGCTCAGTTGGTTAAGCGACTGCCTTCGGCTCAGGTCATGATCCTGGAGTCCCGGGATCGAGTCCCGCATTAGGCTCCCTGCTCGGCAGGGAGTCTGCTTCTCCCTCTGACCCTCCTCCCTCTCATGCTCTCTGTATCTCATTCTCTCTGTCTCAAATAAATAAATAAAAAATCTTTAAAAAAATAAATAAATAAAAAAAAGAAAATAGGCAGGGAATGATCCTAAACTTTTGGTATCAGTTGAGTCCTGATCTATGACCTAGGATGTGATCAATTCTGGAGAATGTTCCATGGGCACTAGAGAAGAATGTGTATTCTGGTGCTTTGGGATGGAATGTTCTGAATATGTCTGTGAAGTCCATTTGGTCCAGTGTGTCCTTTAAAGTCTTATTCCCTTGTTTCTCTTTTGCTTAGGTGATCTGTCCATTTCAGTGAGGGGGCTGTTAAAGTCCCACACAATTATTGTATTGTTGTCAATGTGTTTCTTTGCTTTTGTTATTAAGTGCCTTATATAATTGGCTGCTCCCATGTTAGGGGCATAGATATTTACAATTGTTAGATCTTCTTGTTGGATAGACCCTTTAAGTAGGATATAGTGTCCTTCCTCATCTCTTATTACAGTCTTTGGTTTAAAATCTAATGTGTCTGATATAAGGATTGCCACCCCAGCTTTCTTTTGGTGTCCATTAGCATGGTAGATGGTTTTCCACCCCTCACTTTCAATCTGGGGGTGTCTTTGGATCTAAAATGAGTCTCTTGCAGACAGCATATCGATGGGTCTTGTTTTTTAATCCAATCTGATAGCCTGTGTCCTTTGATTGGGGCATTTAGCCCATTTACATTCTCGGAAACAATTGAAAGATATGAATTTAGTGCCATTGTATTGCCTATAAGGCGACTGTTACTGTATATTGTCTATGTTCCTTTCTTTTTTTTTCTTTTTTTATTTATGTTTTTATTCTTATGTTAATCCCCATACATTACATCATTAGTTTTAGATGAAGTGTTCCATGATTCATTGTTTGTGCATAACACCCAGTGCTCCATGCAGAATGTGCCCTCCTCAATACGCACCACCATGCTAACCCATCCTCCCACCCCCCTCCCCTCTAGAACCCTGTTTCTTTTTCAGAGTCCATCGTCTCTCATGGTTCGTCTACCCCTCCGATTTCCCCTGCTTCATTCTTCCCCTCCCACTACCTTCTTCTTCTTTTTTTTTTCTTAACATATATTGCATTATTTGTTTCAGAGGTACAGATCTGAGATTCAAGAGTCTTGCACAATTCACAGCAATTACCAGAGCACATACCCTCCCCAGTGTCTATCACCCAGTCACCCCATCCCTCCCACTCCACCCCCCACTCCAGCAACCCTCAGTTTGTTCCCTGCAATTAAGAATTCCTCACATCAGTGAGATCGTATGATACATGTCTTTCTCTGTTTGACTTATTTCACTCAACATAATACCCTCCAGTTCCATCCATGTCGTTGCAAATGGCAAGATCTCATTCCTTTTCATGGCTGCATAATATTCCATTATATTTATATATATATATATATATATATATATACCACTTCTTCTTTATCCATTCATCTGTCAATGGACATCTTGGCTCTTTCCACAGTTTGGCTATTGTGGACATTGCTGCCATAAACATCAGGGTGCACGTACCCCTTCGGATCCCTACTTTTGTATCCTTGGGGTAAATACCCAGTAGTGCAATTGCTGGATCATATGGTAGCTCTATTTTCAACTTTTTGAGGAACCTCCATACAGTTTTCCAGAGTGGCTGCACCAGCTTGCATTCCCACCAACAGTGTAGGAGGGTTCCCCTTTCTCCGCATCCCCGTCAACATCTGTTGTTTACTGACTGGTTAATTTTAGCCATTTTGACTGGTGTGAGGTGGTATCTCATGGAGGTTTTGATTTGGATTTCCCTGATGCTGAGCGATATTGAGCACTTTTTCATGTGTCTGTTGGCCATTTGGATGTCTTCTTTGGAAAAATGTCTGTTCATGGCTTCTGCCCATTTCTTGATTGGATTCTTTGTTCTTTGGGTGTTGAGTTTGATGAGTTCTTTATAGATTTTGGATACTAGCCCTTTATCTGATATGTCATTTGAAAATATCTTCTCCCATTCCGTCAGTTGTCTTTTGGTTTTGTTGACTGTTTCTTTTGCTGTGCAAAAGCTTTTTATCTTGATGAAGTCCCAATAGTTCATTTTTGCCCTTGCTTCCCTTGCATTTGGTGATGTTTCTAAGAAGAAGTTGCTGTGGCTGAGGTCGAAGAGATTGCTGCCTGTGTTCTCCTTTAGGATGTTGATGGACTCCTGTCTCACATTGAGGTCTTTTAACCATTTGGAGTCTATTTTAGTGTGGGATGTAAGGAAATGGTCCAGTTTCATTCTTCTGCAAGTGGCAGTCCAATTTCCCCAACACCATTTGTTGAAGAGACTGTCTTTGTTCCATTAGACATTCTTTCCTGCTTTGTCAAAGATGAGTTGACCATAGAGTTGAGGGTCCATTTCTGGGCTCTCTATTCTGTTCCATTGATCTATGTGTCTGTTTTTGTGCCAGTACCATACTGTCTTGATGATAACAGCTTTGTAATAGAGCTGGAAGTCCGGAATTGTGATGCCGCCAGCTTTGCTTTTCTTTTTCAACATTCCTCTGGCTATGTGGGGTCTTTTCTGGTTCCATACAAATTTTAGGATTATTTGTTCCATTTCTTTGAAAAAAGTGGATGGTATTTTGATGGGGAATGCATTGAGTGTGTAGATTGCTCTAGGTAGCATTGACATCTTCACAATATTTGTTCTTCTAATCCATGAGCATGGAACATTTTTCCATTTCTTTGTGTCTTCCTCAATTTCTTTCATGAGTATTCTATAGTTTTCTGAGTACATATCCTTTGCCTCTTTCGTTAGATTTATTCCTAGGTATCTTGTGGTTTTGGGTGCAATTGTAAATCAGATCGACTCCTTAATTTCCCTTTCTTCTGTCTTGTTGTTGGTGTATAGGAATGCCACTGATTTCTGAGCATTGATTTTATATCCTGCCACTTTACTGAATTCCTGTATGAGTTCTAGCAGTTTTGGGGTGGAGTCTTTTGGGTTTTCCACATAAAGTATCATATCATCTGCAAAGAGTGAGAGTTTGACTTCTTCTTTGCCAATTTGGATGCCTTTTATTTCTTTTTGTTGTCTGATTGCTATGGCTAGGACTTCTAATATTACATTGAATAGCAGTGGTGGTAGTGGACATCCCCACTGCATTCCTGACCTTAGGGGGAAAGCTCTCAGTTTTTCCCCATTGAGAATGACATTCACTATAGGTTTTTCATAGATGGCTTTTATGATATTGAGGTATGTACCCTCTATCGCTATACTCTGAAGAGTTTTGATCAAGGTAGGATGCTGTACCTTGTCAAATGCTTTTTCTGCATCTACTGAGAGGATCATATGATTCTTGTTCTTTCTTTTGTTTATGTATTGTATCACATTGATTGATTTGTGGATGTTGAACCAACCTTGCAGCCTAGGGGTAAATCCCACTTGGTTGTGGTGAATAATCCTCTTAATGTACTGTTGGATCCTATGGGCTAGTATTTTGGTGAGAATTTTTGCACCCATGTTCATCAAGGATATTGGTCTGTAATTCTCCTTTTTAATGGGGTCTTTGTCTGGTTTTGGGATCAAGGTAATGCTGGCCTCATAAAATGAGTTTCGAAGTTTTACTTCCATTTCTATTTTTTGGAACAGTTTCAGAAGAATGGGTATTAATTCTTCTTTAAATGTTTGGTAGAATTCCCCTGGAAAGCCATCTGGCCCTGGGCTTTTGTTTCTTGGATGATTTTTGATGACTGCTTCAATTTCCTTAGTGGTTATAGGTCTGTTCAGGTTTTCTATTTCTTCGTGGTTCAGTTTTGGTAGTTGATACATCTCTAGGAATGCATCCATTTCTTCCAGGTTATCTAATTTGCTGGCATAGAGTTGCTCATAAAATGTTCTTATAATTGTTTGTATTTCTTTCGTGTTGGTTGTGATCTCTCCTCTTTCAATCATGATTTTGTTGATCTGGGTCATTTCTCTTTTCTTTTTGAATAGTCTGGCCAGGGGTTTAACAATCTTGTTAATTCTTTCAAAGAACCAGCTCCTAGTTTCGTTGATCTGTTCTACTGATCTATTGGTTTCTATTTCATTGATGTCTGCTCTGATCTTTATTATTTCTCTTATCCTGCTGGGTTTAGGCTTTATTTGCTGCTCTTTCTCCAGCTCCTTTAGGTGTAGGGTTAGGTTGTGTACTTGAGACCTTTCTTGTTTCTTGAGAAAGGCTTGTATTGCTATATACTTTCCTCTTAGGACTGCCTTTGCTGCATCCCAAAGATTTTGAATAGTTGTGTTTTCATTTTCATTGGTTCCATGAATTTTTTAAATTCTTCTTTAATTTCCTGGTTGACCCATTCATTCTTTAGTAGGATGCTCTTTAGCCTCCATGTATTTGAGTTCTTTCTGACTTTCTTCTTGTGATTGAGTTCTAGTTTCAAAGCATTGTGGTCTGAAAATAGGCAGGGAGGGGCGCCTGGGTGGCTCAGTTGGTTAAGCGACTGCCTTCGGCTCAGGTCATGATCCTGGAGTCCCGGGATCGAGTCCCGCATTAGGCTCCCTGCTCGGCAGGGAGTCTGCTTCTCCCTCTGACCCTCCTCCCTCTCATGCTCTCTGTATCTCATTCTCTCTGTCTCAAATAAATAAATAAAAAATCTTTAAAAAAATAAATAAATAAAAAAAAGAAAATAGGCAGGGAATGATCCTAAACTTTTGGTATCAGTTGAGTCCTGATCTATGACCTAGGATGTGATCAATTCTGGAGAATGTTCCATGGGCACTAGAGAAGAATGTGTATTCTGGTGCTTTGGGATGGAATGTTCTGAATATGTCTGTGAAGTCCATTTGGTCCAGTGTGTCCTTTAAAGTCTTATTCCCTTGTTTCTCTTTTGCTTAGGTGATCTGTCCATTTCAGTGAGGGGGCTGTTAAAGTCCCACACAATTATTGTATTGTTGTCAATGTGTTTCTTTGCTTTTGTTATTAAGTGCCTTATATAATTGGCTGCTCCCATGTTAGGGGCATAGATATTTACAATTGTTAGATCTTCTTGTTGGATAGACCCTTTAAGTAGGATATAGTGTCCTTCCTCATCTCTTATTACAGTCTTTGGTTTAAAATCTAATGTGTCTGATATAAGGATTGCCACCCCAGCTTTCTTTTGGTGTCCATTAGCATGGTAGATGGTTTTCCACCCCTCACTTTCAATCTGGGGGTGTCTTTGGATCTAAAATGAGTCTCTTGCAGACAGCATATCGATGGGTCTTGTTTTTTAATCCAATCTGATAGCCTGTGTCCTTTGATTGGGGCATTTAGCCCATTTACATTCTCGGAAACAATTGAAAGATATGAATTTAGTGCCATTGTATTGCCTATAAGGCGACTGTTACTGTATATTGTCTATGTTCCTTTCTTTTTTTTTCTTTTTTTATTTATGTTTTTATTCTTATGTTAATCCCCATACATTACATCATTAGTTTTAGATGAAGTGTTCCATGATTCATTGTTTGTGCATAACACCCAGTGCTCCATGCAGAATGTGCCCTCCTCAATACGCACCACCATGCTAACCCATCCTCCCACCCCCCTCCCCTCTAGAACCCTGTTTCTTTTTCAGAGTCCATCGTCTCTCATGGTTCGTCTACCCCTCCGATTTCCCCTGCTTCATTCTTCCCCTCCCACTACCTTCTTCTTCTTTTTTTTTTCTTAACATATATTGCATTATTTGTTTCAGAGGTACAGATCTGAGATTCAAGAGTCTTGCACAATTCACAGCAATTACCAGAGCACATACCCTCCCCAGTGTCTATCACCCAGTCACCCCATCCCTCCCACTCCACCCCCCACTCCAGCAACCCTCAGTTTGTTCCCTGCAATTAAGAATTCCTCACATCAGTGAGATCGTATGATACATGTCTTTCTCTGTTTGACTTATTTCACTCAACATAATACCCTCCAGTTCCATCCATGTCGTTGCAAATGGCAAGATCTCATTCCTTTTCATGGCTGCATAATATTCCATTATATTTATATATATATATATATATATATATATACCACTTCTTCTTTATCCATTCATCTGTCAATGGACATCTTGGCTCTTTCCACAGTTTGGCTATTGTGGACATTGCTGCCATAAACATCAGGGTGCACGTACCCCTTCGGATCCCTACTTTTGTATCCTTGGGGTAAATACCCAGTAGTGCAATTGCTGGATCATATGGTAGCTCTATTTTCAACTTTTTGAGGAACCTCCATACAGTTTTCCAGAGTGGCTGCACCAGCTTGCATTCCCACCAACAGTGTAGGAGGGTTCCCCTTTCTCCGCATCCCCGTCAACATCTGTTGTTTACTGACTGGTTAATTTTAGCCATTTTGACTGGTGTGAGGTGGTATCTCATGGAGGTTTTGATTTGGATTTCCCTGATGCTGAGCGATATTGAGCACTTTTTCATGTGTCTGTTGGCCATTTGGATGTCTTCTTTGGAAAAATGTCTGTTCATGGCTTCTGCCCATTTCTTGATTGGATTCTTTGTTCTTTGGGTGTTGAGTTTGATGAGTTCTTTATAGATTTTGGATACTAGCCCTTTATCTGATATGTCATTTGAAAATATCTTCTCCCATTCCGTCAGTTGTCTTTTGGTTTTGTTGACTGTTTCTTTTGCTGTGCAAAAGCTTTTTATCTTGATGAAGTCCCAATAGTTCATTTTTGCCCTTGCTTCCCTTGCATTTGGTGATGTTTCTAAGAAGAAGTTGCTGTGGCTGAGGTCGAAGAGATTGCTGCCTGTGTTCTCCTTTAGGATGTTGATGGACTCCTGTCTCACATTGAGGTCTTTTAACCATTTGGAGTCTATTTTAGTGTGGGATGTAAGGAAATGGTCCAGTTTCATTCTTCTGCAAGTGGCAGTCCAATTTCCCCAACACCATTTGTTGAAGAGACTGTCTTTTTTCCATTAGACATTCTTTCCTGCTTTGTCAAAGATGAGTTGACCATAGAGTTGAGGGTCCATTTCTGGGCTCTCTATTCTGTTCCATTGATCTATGTGTCTGTTTTTGTGCCAGTACCATACTGTCTTGATGATAACAGCTTTGTAATAGAGCTGGAAGTCCGGAATTGTGATGCCGCCAGCTTTGCTTTTCTTTTTCAACATTCCTCTGGCTATGTGGGGTCTTTTCTGGTTCCATACAAATTTTAGGATTATTTGCTCCATTTCTTTGAAAAAAGTGGATGGTATTTTGATGGGGAATGCATTGAGTGTGTAGATTGCTCTAGGTAGCATTGACATCTTCACAATATTTGTTCTTCTAATCCATGAGCATGGAACATTTTTCCATTTCTTTGTGTCTTCCTCAATTTCTTTCATGAGTATTCTATAGTTTTCTGAGTACATATCCTTTGCCTCTTTCGTTAGATTTATTCCTAGGTATCTTGTGGTTTTGGGTGCAATTGTAAATCAGATCGACTCCTTAATTTCCCTTTCTTCTGTCTTGTTGTTGGTGTATAGGAATGCCACTGATTTCTGAGCATTGATTTTATATCCTGCCACTTTACTGAATTCCTGTATGAGTTCTAGCAGTTTTGGGGTGGAGTCTTTTGGGTTTTCCACATAAAGTATCATATCATCTGCAAAGAGTGAGAGTTTGACTTCTTCTTTGCCAATTTGGATGCCTTTTATTTCTTTTTGTTGTCTGATTGCTATGGCTAGGACTTCTAATATTACATTGAATAGCAGTGGTGGTAGTGGACATCCCCACTGCATTCCTGACCTTAGGGGGAAAGCTCTCAGTTTTTCCCCATTGAGAATGACATTCACTATAGGTTTTTCATAGATGGCTTTTATGATATTGAGGTATGTACCCTCTATCGCTATACTCTGAAGAGTTTTGATCAAGGTAGGATGCTGTACCTTGTCAAATGCTTTTTCTGCATCTACTGAGAGGATCATATGATTCTTGTTCTTTCTTTTGTTTATGTATTGTATCACATTGATTGATTTGTGGATGTTGAACCAACCTTGCAGCCTAGGGGTAAATCCCACTTGGTTGTGGTGAATAATCCTCTTAATGTACTGTTGGATCCTATGGGCTAGTATTTTGGTGAGAATTTTTGCACCCATGTTCATCAAGGATATTGGTCTGTAATTCTCCTTTTTAATGGGGTCTTTGTCTGGTTTTGGGATCAAGGTAATGCTGGCCTCATAAAATGAGTTTCGAAGTTTTACTTCCATTTCTATTTTTTGGAACAGTTTCAGAAGAATGGGTATTAATTCTTCTTTAAATGTTTGGTAGAATTCCCCTGGAAAGCCATCTGGCCCTGGGCTTTTGTTTCTTGGATGATTTTTGATGACTGCTTCAATTTCCTTAGTGGTTATAGGTCTGTTCAGGTTTTCTATTTCTTCGTGGTTCAGTTTTGGTAGTTGATACATCTCTAGGAATGCATCCATTTCTTCCAGGTTATCTAATTTGCTGGCATAGAGTTGCTCATAAAATGTTCTTATAATTGTTTGTATTTCTTTCGTGTTGGTTGTGATCTCTCCTCTTTCAATCATGATTTTGTTGATCTGGGTCATTTCTCTTTTCTTTTTGAATAGTCTGGCCAGGGGTTTAACAATCTTGTTAATTCTTTCAAAGAACCAGCTCCTAGTTTCGTTGATCTGTTCTACTGATCTATTGGTTTCTATTTCATTGATGTCTGCTCTGATCTTTATTATTTCTCTTATCCTGCTGGGTTTAGGTTTTATTTGCTGCTCTTTCTCCAGCTCCTTTAGGTGTAGGGTTAGGTTGTGTACTTGAGACCTTTCTTGTTTCTTGAGAAAGGCTTGTATTGCTATATACTTTCCTCTTAGGACTGCCTTTGCTGCATCCCAAAGATTTTGAATAGTTGTGTTTTCATTTTCATTGGTTCCATGAATTTTTTAAATTCTTCTTTAATTTCCTGGTTGACCCATTCATTCTTTAGTAGGATGCTCTTTAGCCTCCATGTATTTGAGTTCTTTCTGACTTTCTTCTTGTGATTGAGTTCTAGTTTCAAAGCATTGTGGTCTGAAAATAGGCAGGGAGGGGCGCCTGGGTGGCTCAGTTGGTTAAGCGACTGCCTTCGGCTCAGGTCATGATCCTGGAGTCCCGGGATCGAGTCCCGCATTAGGCTCCCTGCTCGGCAGGGAGTCTGCTTCTCCCTCTGACCCTCCTCCCTCTCATGCTCTCTGTATCTCATTCTCTCTGTCTCAAATAAATAAATAAAAAATCTTTAAAAAAATAAATAAATAAAAAAAAGAAAATAGGCAGGGAATGATCCTAAACTTTTGGTATCAGTTGAGTCCTGATCTATGACCTAGGATGTGATCAATTCTGGAGAATGTTCCATGGGCACTAGAGAAGAATGTGTATTCTGGTGCTTTGGGATGGAATGTTCTGAATATGTCTGTGAAGTCCATTTGGTCCAGTGTGTCCTTTAAAGTCTTATTCCCTTGTTTCTCTTTTGCTTAGGTGATCTGTCCATTTCAGTGAGGGGGCTGTTAAAGTCCCACACAATTATTGTATTGTTGTCAATGTGTTTCTTTGCTTTTGTTATTAAGTGCCTTATATAATTGGCTGCTCCCATGTTAGGGGCATAGATATTTACAATTGTTAGATCTTCTTGTTGGATAGACCCTTTAAGTAGGATATAGTGTCCTTCCTCATCTCTTATTACAGTCTTTGGTTTAAAATCTAATGTGTCTGATATAAGGATTGCCACCCCAGCTTTCTTTTGGTGTCCATTAGCATGGTAGATGGTTTTCCACCCCTCACTTTCAATCTGGGGGTGTCTTTGGATCTAAAATGAGTCTCTTGCAGACAGCATATCGATGGGTCTTGTTTTTTAATCCAATCTGATAGCCTGTGTCCTTTGATTGGGGCATTTAGCCCATTTACATTCTCGGAAACAATTGAAAGATATGAATTTAGTGCCATTGTATTGCCTATAAGGCGACTGTTACTGTATATTGTCTATGTTCCTTTCTTTTTTTTTCTTTTTTTATTTATGTTTTTATTCTTATGTTAATCCCCATACATTACATCATTAGTTTTAGATGAAGTGTTCCATGATTCATTGTTTGTGCATAACACCCAGTGCTCCATGCAGAATGTGCCCTCCTCAATACGCACCACCATGCTAACCCATCCTCCCACCCCCCTCCCCTCTAGAACCCTGTTTCTTTTTCAGAGTCCATCGTCTCTCATGGTTCGTCTACCCCTCCGATTTCCCCTGCTTCATTCTTCCCCTCCCACTACCTTCTTCTTCTTTTTTTTTTCTTAACATATATTGCATTATTTGTTTCAGAGGTACAGATCTGAGATTCAAGAGTCTTGCACAATTCACAGCAATTACCAGAGCACATACCCTCCCCAGTGTCTATCACCCAGTCACCCCATCCCTCCCACTCCACCCCCCACTCCAGCAACCCTCAGTTTGTTCCCTGCAATTAAGAATTCCTCACATCAGTGAGATCGTATGATACATGTCTTTCTCTGTTTGACTTATTTCACTCAACATAATACCCTCCAGTTCCATCCATGTCGTTGCAAATGGCAAGATCTCATTCCTTTTCATGGCTGCATAATATTCCATTATATTTATATATATATATATATATATATATATATATATACCACTTCTTCTTTATCCATTCATCTGTCAATGGACATCTTGGCTCTTTCCACAGTTTGGCTATTGTGGACATTGCTGCCATAAACATCAGGGTGCACGTACCCCTTCGGATCCCTACTTTTGTATCCTTGGGGTAAATACCCAGTAGTGCAATTGCTGGATCATATGGTAGCTCTATTTTCAACTTTTTGAGGAACCTCCATACAGTTTTCCAGAGTGGCTGCACCAGCTTGCATTCCCACCAACAGTGTAGGAGGGTTCCCCTTTCTCCGCATCCCCGTCAACATCTGTTGTTTACTGACTGGTTAATTTTAGCCATTTTGACTGGTGTGAGGTGGTATCTCATGGAGGTTTTGATTTGGATTTCCCTGATGCTGAGCGATATTGAGCACTTTTTCATGTGTCTGTTGGCCATTTGGATGTCTTCTTTGGAAAAATGTCTGTTCATGGCTTCTGCCCATTTCTTGATTGGATTCTTTGTTCTTTGGGTGTTGAGTTTGATGAGTTCTTTATAGATTTTGGATACTAGCCCTTTATCTGATATGTCATTTGAAAATATCTTCTCCCATTCCGTCAGTTGTCTTTTGGTTTTGTTGACTGTTTCTTTTGCTGTGCAAAAGCTTTTTATCTTGATGAAGTCCCAATAGTTCATTTTTGCCCTTGCTTCCCTTGCATTTGGTGATGTTTCTAAGAAGAAGTTGCTGTGGCTGAGGTCGAAGAGATTGCTGCCTGTGTTCTCCTTTAGGATGTTGATGGACTCCTGTCTCACATTGAGGTCTTTTAACCATTTGGAGTCTATTTTAGTGTGGGATGTAAGGAAATGGTCCAGTTTCATTCTTCTGCAAGTGGCAGTCCAATTTCCCCAACACCATTTGTTGAAGAGACTGTCTTTTTTCCATTAGACATTCTTTCCTGCTTTGTCAAAGATGAGTTGACCATAGAGTTGAGGGTCCATTTCTGGGCTCTCTATTCTGTTCCATTGATCTATGTGTCTGTTTTTGTGCCAGTACCATACTGTCTTGATGATAACAGCTTTGTAATAGAGCTGGAAGTCCGGAATTGTGATGCCGCCAGCTTTGCTTTTCTTTTTCAACATTCCTCTGGCTATGTGGGGTCTTTTCTGGTTCCATACAAATTTTAGGATTATTTGCTCCATTTCTTTGAAAAAAGTGGATGGTATTTTGATGGGGAATGCATTGAGTGTGTAGATTGCTCTAGGTAGCATTGACATCTTCACAATATTTGTTCTTCTAATCCATGAGCATGGAACATTTTTCCATTTCTTTGTGTCTTCCTCAATTTCTTTCATGAGTATTCTATAGTTTTCTGAGTACATATCCTTTGCCTCTTTCGTTAGATTTATTCCTAGGTATCTTGTGGTTTTGGGTGCAATTGTAAATCAGATCGACTCCTTAATTTCCCTTTCTTCTGTCTTGTTGTTGGTGTATAGGAATGCCACTGATTTCTGAGCATTGATTTTATATCCTGCCACTTTACTGAATTCCTGTATGAGTTCTAGCAGTTTTGGGGTGGAGTCTTTTGGGTTTTCCACATAAAGTATCATATCATCTGCAAAGAGTGAGAGTTTGACTTCTTCTTTGCCAATTTGGATGCCTTTTATTTCTTTTTGTTGTCTGATTGCTATGGCTAGGACTTCTAATATTACATTGAATAGCAGTGGTGGTAGTGGACATCCCCACTGCATTCCTGACCTTAGGGGGAAAGCTCTCAGTTTTTCCCCATTGAGAATGACATTCACTATAGGTTTTTCATAGATGGCTTTTATGATATTGAGGTATGTACCCTCTATCGCTATACTCTGAAGAGTTTTGATCAAGGTAGGATGCTGTACCTTGTCAAATGCTTTTTCTGCATCTACTGAGAGGATCATATGATTCTTGTTCTTTCTTTTGTTTATGTATTGTATCACATTGATTGATTTGTGGATGTTGAACCAACCTTGCAGCCTAGGGGTAAATCCCACTTGGTTGTGGTGAATAATCCTCTTAATGTACTGTTGGATCCTATGGGCTAGTATTTTGGTGAGAATTTTTGCACCCATGTTCATCAAGGATATTGGTCTGTAATTCTCCTTTTTAATGGGGTCTTTGTCTGGTTTTGGGATCAAGGTAATGCTGGCCTCATAAAATGAGTTTCGAAGTTTTACTTCCATTTCTATTTTTTGGAACAGTTTCAGAAGAATGGGTATTAATTCTTCTTTAAATGTTTGGTAGAATTCCCCTGGAAAGCCATCTGGCCCTGGGCTTTTGTTTCTTGGATGATTTTTGATGACTGCTTCAATTTCCTTAGTGGTTATAGGTCTGTTCAGGTTTTCTATTTCTTCGTGGTTCAGTTTTGGTAGTTGATACATCTCTAGGAATGCATCCATTTCTTCCAGGTTATCTAATTTGCTGGCATAGAGTTGCTCATAAAATGTTCTTATAATTGTTTGTATTTCTTTCGTGTTGGTTGTGATCTCTCCTCTTTCAATCATGATTTTGTTGATCTGGGTCATTTCTCTTTTCTTTTTGAATAGTCTGGCCAGGGGTTTAACAATCTTGTTAATTCTTTCAAAGAACCAGCTCCTAGTTTCGTTGATCTGTTCTACTGATCTATTGGTTTCTATTTCATTGATGTCTGCTCTGATCTTTATTATTTCTCTTATCCTGCTGGGTTTAGGCTTTATTTGCTGCTCTTTCTCCAGCTCCTTTAGGTGTAGGGTTAGGTTGTGTACTTGAGACCTTTCTTGTTTCTTGAGAAAGGCTTGTATTGCTATATACTTTCCTCTTAGGACTGCCTTTGCTGCATCCCAAAGATTTTGAATAGTTGTGTTTTCATTTTCATTGGTTCCATGAATTTTTTAAATTCTTCTTTAATTTCCTGGTTGACCCATTCATTCTTTAGTAGGATGCTCTTTAGCCTCCATGTATTTGAGTTCTTTCTGACTTTCTTCTTGTGATTGAGTTCTAGTTTCAAAGCATTGTGGTCTGAAAATAGGCAGGGAGGGGCGCCTGGGTGGCTCAGTTGGTTAAGCGACTGCCTTCGGCTCAGGTCATGATCCTGGAGTCCCGGGATCGAGTCCCGCATTAGGCTCCCTGCTCGGCAGGGAGTCTGCTTCTCCCTCTGACCCTCCTCCCTCTCATGCTCTCTGTATCTCATTCTCTCTGTCTCAAATAAATAAATAAAAAATCTTTAAAAAAATAAATAAATAAAAAAAAGAAAATAGGCAGGGAATGATCCTAAACTTTTGGTATCAGTTGAGTCCTGATCTATGACCTAGGATGTGATCAATTCTGGAGAATGTTCCATGGGCACTAGAGAAGAATGTGTATTCTGGTGCTTTGGGATGGAATGTTCTGAATATGTCTGTGAAGTCCATTTGGTCCAGTGTGTCCTTTAAAGTCTTATTCCCTTGTTTCTCTTTTGCTTAGGTGATCTGTCCATTTCAGTGAGGGGGCTGTTAAAGTCCCACACAATTATTGTATTGTTGTCAATGTGTTTCTTTGCTTTTGTTATTAAGTGCCTTATATAATTGGCTGCTCCCATGTTAGGGGCATAGATATTTACAATTGTTAGATCTTCTTGTTGGATAGACCCTTTAAGTAGGATATAGTGTCCTTCCTCATCTCTTATTACAGTCTTTGGTTTAAAATCTAATGTGTCTGATATAAGGATTGCCACCCCAGCTTTCTTTTGGTGTCCATTAGCATGGTAGATGGTTTTCCACCCCTCACTTTCAATCTGGGGGTGTCTTTGGATCTAAAATGAGTCTCTTGCAGACAGCATATCGATGGGTCTTGTTTTTTAATCCAATCTGATAGCCTGTGTCCTTTGATTGGGGCATTTAGCCCATTTACATTCTCGGAAACAATTGAAAGATATGAATTTAGTGCCATTGTATTGCCTATAAGGCGACTGTTACTGTATATTGTCTATGTTCCTTTCTTTTTTTTTCTTTTTTTATTTATGTTTTTATTCTTATGTTAATCCCCATACATTACATCATTAGTTTTAGATGAAGTGTTCCATGATTCATTGTTTGTGCATAACACCCAGTGCTCCATGCAGAATGTGCCCTCCTCAATACGCACCACCATGCTAACCCATCCTCCCACCCCCCTCCCCTCTAGAACCCTGTTTCTTTTTCAGAGTCCATCGTCTCTCATGGTTCGTCTACCCCTCCGATTTCCCCTGCTTCATTCTTCCCCTCCCACTACCTTCTTCTTCTTTTTTTTTTCTTAACATATATTGCATTATTTGTTTCAGAGGTACAGATCTGAGATTCAAGAGTCTTGCACAATTCACAGCAATTACCAGAGCACATACCCTCCCCAGTGTCTATCACCCAGTCACCCCATCCCTCCCACTCCACCCCCCACTCCAGCAACCCTCAGTTTGTTCCCTGCAATTAAGAATTCCTCACATCAGTGAGATCGTATGATACATGTCTTTCTCTGTTTGACTTATTTCACTCAACATAATACCCTCCAGTTCCATCCATGTCGTTGCAAATGGCAAGATCTCATTCCTTTTCATGGCTGCATAATATTCCATTATATTTATATATATATATATATATATATACCACTTCTTCTTTATCCATTCATCTGTCAATGGACATCTTGGCTCTTTCCACAGTTTGGCTATTGTGGACATTGCTGCCATAAACATCAGGGTGCACGTACCCCTTCGGATCCCTACTTTTGTATCCTTGGGGTAAATACCCAGTAGTGCAATTGCTGGATCATATGGTAGCTCTATTTTCAACTTTTTGAGGAACCTCCATACAGTTTTCCAGAGTGGCTGCACCAGCTTGCATTCCCACCAACAGTGTAGGAGGGTTCCCCTTTCTCCGCATCCCCGTCAACATCTGTTGTTTACTGACTGGTTAATTTTAGCCATTTTGACTGGTGTGAGGTGGTATCTCATGGAGGTTTTGATTTGGATTTCCCTGATGCTGAGCGATATTGAGCACTTTTTCATGTGTCTGTTGGCCATTTGGATGTCTTCTTTGGAAAAATGTCTGTTCATGGCTTCTGCCCATTTCTTGATTGGATTCTTTGTTCTTTGGGTGTTGAGTTTGATGAGTTCTTTATAGATTTTGGATACTAGCCCTTTATCTGATATGTCATTTGAAAATATCTTCTCCCATTCCGTCAGTTGTCTTTTGGTTTTGTTGACTGTTTCTTTTGCTGTGCAAAAGCTTTTTATCTTGATGAAGTCCCAATAGTTCATTTTTGCCCTTGCTTCCCTTGCATTTGGTGATGTTTCTAAGAAGAAGTTGCTGTGGCTGAGGTCGAAGAGATTGCTGCCTGTGTTCTCCTTTAGGATGTTGATGGACTCCTGTCTCACATTGAGGTCTTTTAACCATTTGGAGTCTATTTTAGTGTGGGATGTAAGGAAATGGTCCAGTTTCATTCTTCTGCAAGTGGCAGTCCAATTTCCCCAACACCATTTGTTGAAGAGACTGTCTTTTTTCCATTAGACATTCTTTCCTGCTTTGTCAAAGATGAGTTGACCATAGAGTTGAGGGTCCATTTCTGGGCTCTCTATTCTGTTCCATTGATCTATGTGTCTGTTTTTGTGCCAGTACCATACTGTCTTGATGATAACAGCTTTGTAATAGAGCTGGAAGTCCGGAATTGTGATGCCGCCAGCTTTGCTTTTCTTTTTCAACATTCCTCTGGCTATGTGGGGTCTTTTCTGGTTCCATACAAATTTTAGGATTATTTGCTCCATTTCTTTGAAAAAAGTGGATGGTATTTTGATGGGGAATGCATTGAGTGTGTAGATTGCTCTAGGTAGCATTGACATCTTCACAATATTTGTTCTTCTAATCCATGAGCATGGAACATTTTTCCATTTCTTTGTGTCTTCCTCAATTTCTTTCATGAGTATTCTATAGTTTTCTGAGTACATATCCTTTGCCTCTTTCGTTAGATTTATTCCTAGGTATCTTGTGGTTTTGGGTGCAATTGTAAATCAGATCGACTCCTTAATTTCCCTTTCTTCTGTCTTGTTGTTGGTGTATAGGAATGCCACTGATTTCTGAGCATTGATTTTATATCCTGCCACTTTACTGAATTCCTGTATGAGTTCTAGCAGTTTTGGGGTGGAGTCTTTTGGGTTTTCCACATAAAGTATCATATCATCTGCAAAGAGTGAGAGTTTGACTTCTTCTTTGCCAATTTGGATGCCTTTTATTTCTTTTTGTTGTCTGATTGCTATGGCTAGGACTTCTAATATTACATTGAATAGCAGTGGTGGTAGTGGACATCCCCACTGCATTCCTGACCTTAGGGGGAAAGCTCTCAGTTTTTCCCCATTGAGAATGACATTCACTATAGGTTTTTCATAGATGGCTTTTATGATATTGAGGTATGTACCCTCTATCGCTATACTCTGAAGAGTTTTGATCAAGGTAGGATGCTGTACCTTGTCAAATGCTTTTTCTGCATCTACTGAGAGGATCATATGATTCTTGTTCTTTCTTTTGTTTATGTATTGTATCACATTGATTGATTTGTGGATGTTGAAC
This sequence comes from Mirounga angustirostris, assembly GCF_029215605.1. Lineage (NCBI taxonomy): Eukaryota > Metazoa > Chordata > Mammalia > Carnivora > Phocidae > Mirounga > Mirounga angustirostris. The sequence goes on from NW_026991831.1 coordinate 20,449, forward strand.
CAACCTTGCAGCCTAGGGGTAAATCCCACTTGGTTGTGGTGAATAATCCTCTTAATGTACTGTTGGATCCTATGGGCTAGTATTTTGGTGAGAATTTTTGCACCCATGTTCATCAAGGATATTGGTCTGTAATTCTCCTTTTTAATGGGGTCTTTGTCTGGTTTTGGGATCAAGGTAATGCTGGCCTCATAAAATGAGTTTCGAAGTTTTACTTCCATTTCTATTTTTTGGAACAGTTTCAGAAGAATGGGTATTAATTCTTCTTTAAATGTTTGGTAGAATTCCCCTGGAAAGCCATCTGGCCCTGGGCTTTTGTTTCTTGGATGATTTTTGATGACTGCTTCAATTTCCTTAGTGGTTATAGGTCTGTTCAGGTTTTCTATTTCTTCGTGGTTCAGTTTTGGTAGTTGATACATCTCTAGGAATGCATCCATTTCTTCCAGGTTATCTAATTTGCTGGCATAGAGTTGCTCATAAAATGTTCTTATAATTGTTTGTATTTCTTTCGTGTTGGTTGTGATCTCTCCTCTTTCAATCATGATTTTGTTGATCTGGGTCATTTCTCTTTTCTTTTTGAATAGTCTGGCCAGGGGTTTAACAATCTTGTTAATTCTTTCAAAGAACCAGCTCCTAGTTTCGTTGATCTGTTCTACTGATCTATTGGTTTCTATTTCATTGATGTCTGCTCTGATCTTTATTATTTCTCTTATCCTGCTGGGTTTAGGCTTTATTTGCTGCTCTTTCTCCAGCTCCTTTAGGTGTAGGGTTAGGTTGTGTACTTGAGACCTTTCTTGTTTCTTGAGAAAGGCTTGTATTGCTATATACTTTCCTCTTAGGACTGCCTTTGCTGCATCCCAAAGATTTTGAATAGTTGTGTTTTCATTTTCATTGGTTCCATGAATTTTTTAAATTCTTCTTTAATTTCCTGGTTGACCCATTCATTCTTTAGTAGGATGCTCTTTAGCCTCCATGTATTTGAGTTCTTTCTGACTTTCTTCTTGTGATTGAGTTCTAGTTTCAAAGCATTGTGGTCTGAAAATAGGCAGGGAGGGGCGCCTGGGTGGCTCAGTTGGTTAAGCGACTGCCTTCGGCTCAGGTCATGATCCTGGAGTCCCGGGATCGAGTCCCGCATTAGGCTCCCTGCTCGGCAGGGAGTCTGCTTCTCCCTCTGACCCTCCTCCCTCTCATGCTCTCTGTATCTCATTCTCTCTGTCTCAAATAAATAAATAAAAAATCTTTAAAAAAATAAATAAATAAAAAAAAGAAAATAGGCAGGGAATGATCCTAAACTTTTGGTATCAGTTGAGTCCTGATCTATGACCTAGGATGTGATCAATTCTGGAGAATGTTCCATGGGCACTAGAGAAGAATGTGTATTCTGGTGCTTTGGGATGGAATGTTCTGAATATGTCTGTGAAGTCCATTTGGTCCAGTGTGTCCTTTAAAGTCTTATTCCCTTGTTTCTCTTTTGCTTAGGTGATCTGTCCATTTCAGTGAGGGGGCTGTTAAAGTCCCACACAATTATTGTATTGTTGTCAATGTGTTTCTTTGCTTTTGTTATTAAGTGCCTTATATAATTGGCTGCTCCCATGTTAGGGGCATAGATATTTACAATTGTTAGATCTTCTTGTTGGATAGACCCTTTAAGTAGGATATAGTGTCCTTCCTCATCTCTTATTACAGTCTTTGGTTTAAAATCTAATGTGTCTGATATAAGGATTGCCACCCCAGCTTTCTTTTGGTGTCCATTAGCATGGTAGATGGTTTTCCACCCCTCACTTTCAATCTGGGGGTGTCTTTGGATCTAAAATGAGTCTCTTGCAGACAGCATATCGATGGGTCTTGTTTTTTAATCCAATCTGATAGCCTGTGTCCTTTGATTGGGGCATTTAGCCCATTTACATTCTCGGAAACAATTGAAAGATATGAATTTAGTGCCATTGTATTGCCTATAAGGCGACTGTTACTGTATATTGTCTATGTTCCTTTCTTTTTTTTTCTTTTTTTATTTATGTTTTTATTCTTATGTTAATCCCCATACATTACATCATTAGTTTTAGATGAAGTGTTCCATGATTCATTGTTTGTGCATAACACCCAGTGCTCCATGCAGAATGTGCCCTCCTCAATACGCACCACCATGCTAACCCATCCTCCCACCCCCCTCCCCTCTAGAACCCTGTTTCTTTTTCAGAGTCCATCGTCTCTCATGGTTCGTCTACCCCTCCGATTTCCCCTGCTTCATTCTTCCCCTCCCACTACCTTCTTCTTCTTTTTTTTTTCTTAACATATATTGCATTATTTGTTTCAGAGGTACAGATCTGAGATTCAAGAGTCTTGCACAATTCACAGCAATTACCAGAGCACATACCCTCCCCAGTGTCTATCACCCAGTCACCCCATCCCTCCCACTCCACCCCCCACTCCAGCAACCCTCAGTTTGTTCCCTGCAATTAAGAATTCCTCACATCAGTGAGATCGTATGATACATGTCTTTCTCTGTTTGACTTATTTCACTCAACATAATACCCTCCAGTTCCATCCATGTCGTTGCAAATGGCAAGATCTCATTCCTTTTCATGGCTGCATAATATTCCATTATATTTATATATATATATATATATATATACCACTTCTTCTTTATCCATTCATCTGTCAATGGACATCTTGGCTCTTTCCACAGTTTGGCTATTGTGGACATTGCTGCCATAAACATCAGGGTGCACGTACCCCTTCGGATCCCTACTTTTGTATCCTTGGGGTAAATACCCAGTAGTGCAATTGCTGGATCATATGGTAGCTCTATTTTCAACTTTTTGAGGAACCTCCATACAGTTTTCCAGAGTGGCTGCACCAGCTTGCATTCCCACCAACAGTGTAGGAGGGTTCCCCTTTCTCCGCATCCCCGTCAACATCTGTTGTTTACTGACTGGTTAATTTTAGCCATTTTGACTGGTGTGAGGTGGTATCTCATGGAGGTTTTGATTTGGATTTCCCTGATGCTGAGCGATATTGAGCACTTTTTCATGTGTCTGTTGGCCATTTGGATGTCTTCTTTGGAAAAATGTCTGTTCATGGCTTCTGCCCATTTCTTGATTGGATTCTTTGTTCTTTGGGTGTTGAGTTTGATGAGTTCTTTATAGATTTTGGATACTAGCCCTTTATCTGATATGTCATTTGAAAATATCTTCTCCCATTCCGTCAGTTGTCTTTTGGTTTTGTTGACTGTTTCTTTTGCTGTGCAAAAGCTTTTTATCTTGATGAAGTCCCAATAGTTCATTTTTGCCCTTGCTTCCCTTGCATTTGGTGATGTTTCTAAGAAGAAGTTGCTGTGGCTGAGGTCGAAGAGATTGCTGCCTGTGTTCTCCTTTAGGATGTTGATGGACTCCTGTCTCACATTGAGGTCTTTTAACCATTTGGAGTCTATTTTAGTGTGGGATGTAAGGAAATGGTCCAGTTTCATTCTTCTGCAAGTGGCAGTCCAATTTCCCCAACACCATTTGTTGAAGAGACTGTCTTTTTTCCATTAGACATTCTTTCCTGCTTTGTCAAAGATGAGTTGACCATAGAGTTGAGGGTCCATTTCTGGGCTCTCTATTCTGTTCCATTGATCTATGTGTCTGTTTTTGTGCCAGTACCATACTGTCTTGATGATAACAGCTTTGTAATAGAGCTGGAAGTCCGGAATTGTGATGCCGCCAGCTTTGCTTTTCTTTTTCAACATTCCTCTGGCTATGTGGGGTCTTTTCTGGTTCCATACAAATTTTAGGATTATTTGCTCCATTTCTTTGAAAAAAGTGGATGGTATTTTGATGGGGAATGCATTGAGTGTGTAGATTGCTCTAGGTAGCATTGACATCTTCACAATATTTGTTCTTCTAATCCATGAGCATGGAACATTTTTCCATTTCTTTGTGTCTTCCTCAATTTCTTTCATGAGTATTCTATAGTTTTCTGAGTACATATCCTTTGCCTCTTTCGTTAGATTTATTCCTAGGTATCTTGTGGTTTTGGGTGCAATTGTAAATCAGATCGACTCCTTAATTTCCCTTTCTTCTGTCTTGTTGTTGGTGTATAGGAATGCCACTGATTTCTGAGCATTGATTTTATATCCTGCCACTTTACTGAATTCCTGTATGAGTTCTAGCAGTTTTGGGGTGGAGTCTTTTGGGTTTTCCACATAAAGTATCATATCATCTGCAAAGAGTGAGAGTTTGACTTCTTCTTTGCCAATTTGGATGCCTTTTATTTCTTTTTGTTGTCTGATTGCTATGGCTAGGACTTCTAATATTACATTGAATAGCAGTGGTGGTAGTGGACATCCCCACTGCATTCCTGACCTTAGGGGGAAAGCTCTCAGTTTTTCCCCATTGAGAATGACATTCACTATAGGTTTTTCATAGATGGCTTTTATGATATTGAGGTATGTACCCTCTATCGCTATACTCTGAAGAGTTTTGATCAAGGTAGGATGCTGTACCTTGTCAAATGCTTTTTCTGCATCTACTGAGAGGATCATATGATTCTTGTTCTTTCTTTTGTTTATGTATTGTATCACATTGATTGATTTGTGGATGTTGAACCAACCTTGCAGCCTAGGGGTAAATCCCACTTGGTTGTGGTGAATAATCCTCTTAATGTACTGTTGGATCCTATGGGCTAGTATTTTGGTGAGAATTTTTGCACCCATGTTCATCAAGGATATTGGTCTGTAATTCTCCTTTTTAATGGGGTCTTTGTCTGGTTTTGGGATCAAGGTAATGCTGGCCTCATAAAATGAGTTTCGAAGTTTTACTTCCATTTCTATTTTTTGGAACAGTTTCAGAAGAATGGGTATTAATTCTTCTTTAAATGTTTGGTAGAATTCCCCTGGAAAGCCATCTGGCCCTGGGCTTTTGTTTCTTGGATGATTTTTGATGACTGCTTCAATTTCCTTAGTGGTTATAGGTCTGTTCAGGTTTTCTATTTCTTCGTGGTTCAGTTTTGGTAGTTGATACATCTCTAGGAATGCATCCATTTCTTCCAGGTTATCTAATTTGCTGGCATAGAGTTGCTCATAAAATGTTCTTATAATTGTTTGTATTTCTTTCGTGTTGGTTGTGATCTCTCCTCTTTCAATCATGATTTTGTTGATCTGGGTCATTTCTCTTTTCTTTTTGAATAGTCTGGCCAGGGGTTTAACAATCTTGTTAATTCTTTCAAAGAACCAGCTCCTAGTTTCGTTGATCTGTTCTACTGATCTATTGGTTTCTATTTCATTGATGTCTGCTCTGATCTTTATTATTTCTCTTATCCTGCTGGGTTTAGGCTTTATTTGCTGCTCTTTCTCCAGCTCCTTTAGGTGTAGGGTTAGGTTGTGTACTTGAGACCTTTCTTGTTTCTTGAGAAAGGCTTGTATTGCTATATACTTTCCTCTTAGGACTGCCTTTGCTGCATCCCAAAGATTTTGAATAGTTGTGTTTTCATTTTCATTGGTTCCATGAATTTTTTAAATTCTTCTTTAATTTCCTGGTTGACCCATTCATTCTTTAGTAGGATGCTCTTTAGCCTCCATGTATTTGAGTTCTTTCTGACTTTCTTCTTGTGATTGAGTTCTAGTTTCAAAGCATTGTGGTCTGAAAATAGGCAGGGAGGGGCGCCTGGGTGGCTCAGTTGGTTAAGCGACTGCCTTCGGCTCAGGTCATGATCCTGGAGTCCCGGGATCGAGTCCCGCATTAGGCTCCCTGCTCGGCAGGGAGTCTGCTTCTCCCTCTGACCCTCCTCCCTCTCATGCTCTCTGTATCTCATTCTCTCTGTCTCAAATAAATAAATAAAAAATCTTTAAAAAAATAAATAAATAAAAAAAAGAAAATAGGCAGGGAATGATCCTAAACTTTTGGTATCAGTTGAGTCCTGATCTATGACCTAGGATGTGATCAATTCTGGAGAATGTTCCATGGGCACTAGAGAAGAATGTGTATTCTGGTGCTTTGGGATGGAATGTTCTGAATATGTCTGTGAAGTCCATTTGGTCCAGTGTGTCCTTTAAAGTCTTATTCCCTTGTTTCTCTTTTGCTTAGGTGATCTGTCCATTTCAGTGAGGGGGCTGTTAAAGTCCCACACAATTATTGTATTGTTGTCAATGTGTTTCTTTGCTTTTGTTATTAAGTGCCTTATATAATTGGCTGCTCCCATGTTAGGGGCATAGATATTTACAATTGTTAGATCTTCTTGTTGGATAGACCCTTTAAGTAGGATATAGTGTCCTTCCTCATCTCTTATTACAGTCTTTGGTTTAAAATCTAATGTGTCTGATATAAGGATTGCCACCCCAGCTTTCTTTTGGTGTCCATTAGCATGGTAGATGGTTTTCCACCCCTCACTTTCAATCTGGGGGTGTCTTTGGATCTAAAATGAGTCTCTTGCAGACAGCATATCGATGGGTCTTGTTTTTTAATCCAATCTGATAGCCTGTGTCCTTTGATTGGGGCATTTAGCCCATTTACATTCTCGGAAACAATTGAAAGATATGAATTTAGTGCCATTGTATTGCCTATAAGGCGACTGTTACTGTATATTGTCTATGTTCCTTTCTTTTTTTTTCTTTTTTTATTTATGTTTTTATTCTTATGTTAATCCCCATACATTACATCATTAGTTTTAGATGAAGTGTTCCATGATTCATTGTTTGTGCATAACACCCAGTGCTCCATGCAGAATGTGCCCTCCTCAATACGCACCACCATGCTAACCCATCCTCCCACCCCCCTCCCCTCTAGAACCCTGTTTCTTTTTCAGAGTCCATCGTCTCTCATGGTTCGTCTACCCCTCCGATTTCCCCTGCTTCATTCTTCCCCTCCCACTACCTTCTTCTTCTTTTTTTTTTCTTAACATATATTGCATTATTTGTTTCAGAGGTACAGATCTGAGATTCAAGAGTCTTGCACAATTCACAGCAATTACCAGAGCACATACCCTCCCCAGTGTCTATCACCCAGTCACCCCATCCCTCCCACTCCACCCCCCACTCCAGCAACCCTCAGTTTGTTCCCTGCAATTAAGAATTCCTCACATCAGTGAGATCGTATGATACATGTCTTTCTCTGTTTGACTTATTTCACTCAACATAATACCCTCCAGTTCCATCCATGTCGTTGCAAATGGCAAGATCTCATTCCTTTTCATGGCTGCATAATATTCCATTATATTTATATATATATATATATATATATATATATATATATATATATACCACTTCTTCTTTATCCATTCATCTGTCAATGGACATCTTGGCTCTTTCCACAGTTTGGCTATTGTGGACATTGCTGCCATAAACATCAGGGTGCACGTACCCCTTCGGATCCCTACTTTTGTATCCTTGGGGTAAATACCCAGTAGTGCAATTGCTGGATCATATGGTAGCTCTATTTTCAACTTTTTGAGGAACCTCCATACAGTTTTCCAGAGTGGCTGCACCAGCTTGCATTCCCACCAACAGTGTAGGAGGGTTCCCCTTTCTCCGCATCCCCGTCAACATCTGTTGTTTACTGACTGGTTAATTTTAGCCATTTTGACTGGTGTGAGGTGGTATCTCATGGAGGTTTTGATTTGGATTTCCCTGATGCTGAGCGATATTGAGCACTTTTTCATGTGTCTGTTGGCCATTTGGATGTCTTCTTTGGAAAAATGTCTGTTCATGGCTTCTGCCCATTTCTTGATTGGATTCTTTGTTCTTTGGGTGTTGAGTTTGATGAGTTCTTTATAGATTTTGGATACTAGCCCTTTATCTGATATGTCATTTGAAAATATCTTCTCCCATTCCGTCAGTTGTCTTTTGGTTTTGTTGACTGTTTCTTTTGCTGTGCAAAAGCTTTTTATCTTGATGAAGTCCCAATAGTTCATTTTTGCCCTTGCTTCCCTTGCATTTGGTGATGTTTCTAAGAAGAAGTTGCTGTGGCTGAGGTCGAAGAGATTGCTGCCTGTGTTCTCCTTTAGGATGTTGATGGACTCCTGTCTCACATTGAGGTCTTTTAACCATTTGGAGTCTATTTTAGTGTGGGATGTAAGGAAATGGTCCAGTTTCATTCTTCTGCAAGTGGCAGTCCAATTTCCCCAACACCATTTGTTGAAGAGACTGTCTTTGTTCCATTAGACATTCTTTCCTGCTTTGTCAAAGATGAGTTGACCATAGAGTTGAGGGTCCATTTCTGGGCTCTCTATTCTGTTCCATTGATCTATGTGTCTGTTTTTGTGCCAGTACCATACTGTCTTGATGATAACAGCTTTGTAATAGAGCTGGAAGTCCGGAATTGTGATGCCGCCAGCTTTGCTTTTCTTTTTCAACATTCCTCTGGCTATGTGGGGTCTTTTCTGGTTCCATACAAATTTTAGGATTATTTGCTCCATTTCTTTGAAAAAAGTGGATGGTATTTTGATGGGGAATGCATTGAGTGTGTAGATTGCTCTAGGTAGCATTGACATCTTCACAATATTTGTTCTTCTAATCCATGAGCATGGAACATTTTTCCATTTCTTTGTGTCTTCCTCAATTTCTTTCATGAGTATTCTATAGTTTTCTGAGTACATATCCTTTGCCTCTTTCGTTAGATTTATTCCTAGGTATCTTGTGGTTTTGGGTGCAATTGTAAATCAGATCGACTCCTTAATTTCCCTTTCTTCTGTCTTGTTGTTGGTGTATAGGAATGCCACTGATTTCTGAGCATTGATTTTATATCCTGCCACTTTACTGAATTCCTGTATGAGTTCTAGCAGTTTTGGGGTGGAGTCTTTTGGGTTTTCCACATAAAGTATCATATCATCTGCAAAGAGTGAGAGTTTGACTTCTTCTTTGCCAATTTGGATGCCTTTTATTTCTTTTTGTTGTCTGATTGCTATGGCTAGGACTTCTAATATTACATTGAATAGCAGTGGTGGTAGTGGACATCCCCACTGCATTCCTGACCTTAGGGGGAAAGCTCTCAGTTTTTCCCCATTGAGAATGACATTCACTATAGGTTTTTCATAGATGGCTTTTATGATATTGAGGTATGTACCCTCTATCGCTATACTCTGAAGAGTTTTGATCAAGGTAGGATGCTGTACCTTGTCAAATGCTTTTTCTGCATCTACTGAGAGGATCATATGATTCTTGTTCTTTCTTTTGTTTATGTATTGTATCACATTGATTGATTTGTGGATGTTGAACCAACCTTGCAGCCTAGGGGTAAATCCCACTTGGTTGTGGTGAATAATCCTCTTAATGTACTGTTGGATCCTATGGGCTAGTATTTTGGTGAGAATTTTTGCACCCATGTTCATCAAGGATATTGGTCTGTAATTCTCCTTTTTAATGGGGTCTTTGTCTGGTTTTGGGATCAAGGTAATGCTGGCCTCATAAAATGAGTTTCGAAGTTTTACTTCCATTTCTATTTTTTGGAACAGTTTCAGAAGAATGGGTATTAATTCTTCTTTAAATGTTTGGTAGAATTCCCCTGGAAAGCCATCTGGCCCTGGGCTTTTGTTTCTTGGATGATTTTTGATGACTGCTTCAATTTCCTTAGTGGTTATAGGTCTGTTCAGGTTTTCTATTTCTTCGTGGTTCAGTTTTGGTAGTTGATACATCTCTAGGAATGCATCCATTTCTTCCAGGTTATCTAATTTGCTGGCATAGAGTTGCTCATAAAATGTTCTTATAATTGTTTGTATTTCTTTCGTGTTGGTTGTGATCTCTCCTCTTTCAATCATGATTTTGTTGATCTGGGTCATTTCTCTTTTCTTTTTGAATAGTCTGGCCAGGGGTTTAACAATCTTGTTAATTCTTTCAAAGAACCAGCTCCTAGTTTCGTTGATCTGTTCTACTGATCTATTGGTTTCTATTTCATTGATGTCTGCTCTGATCTTTATTATTTCTCTTATCCTGCTGGGTTTAGGCTTTATTTGCTGCTCTTTCTCCAGCTCCTTTAGGTGTAGGGTTAGGTTGTGTACTTGAGACCTTTCTTGTTTCTTGAGAAAGGCTTGTATTGCTATATACTTTCCTCTTAGGACTGCCTTTGCTGCATCCCAAAGATTTTGAATAGTTGTGTTTTCATTTTCATTGGTTCCATGAATTTTTTAAATTCTTCTTTAATTTCCTGGTTGACCCATTCATTCTTTAGTAGGATGCTCTTTAGCCTCCATGTATTTGAGTTCTTTCTGACTTTCTTCTTGTGATTGAGTTCTAGTTTCAAAGCATTGTGGTCTGAAAATAGGCAGGGAGGGGCGCCTGGGTGGCTCAGTTGGTTAAGCGACTGCCTTCGGCTCAGGTCATGATCCTGGAGTCCCGGGATCGAGTCCCGCATTAGGCTCCCTGCTCGGCAGGGAGTCTGCTTCTCCCTCTGACCCTCCTCCCTCTCATGCTCTCTGTATCTCATTCTCTCTGTCTCAAATAAATAAATAAAAAATCTTTAAAAAAATAAATAAATAAAAAAAAGAAAATAGGCAGGGAATGATCCTAAACTTTTGGTATCAGTTGAGTCCTGATCTATGACCTAGGATGTGATCAATTCTGGAGAATGTTCCATGGGCACTAGAGAAGAATGTGTATTCTGGTGCTTTGGGATGGAATGTTCTGAATATGTCTGTGAAGTCCATTTGGTCCAGTGTGTCCTTTAAAGTCTTATTCCCTTGTTTCTCTTTTGCTTAGGTGATCTGTCCATTTCAGTGAGGGGGCTGTTAAAGTCCCACACAATTATTGTATTGTTGTCAATGTGTTTCTTTGCTTTTGTTATTAAGTGCCTTATATAATTGGCTGCTCCCATGTTAGGGGCATAGATATTTACAATTGTTAGATCTTCTTGTTGGATAGACCCTTTAAGTAGGATATAGTGTCCTTCCTCATCTCTTATTACAGTCTTTGGTTTAAAATCTAATGTGTCTGATATAAGGATTGCCACCCCAGCTTTCTTTTGGTGTCCATTAGCATGGTAGATGGTTTTCCACCCCTCACTTTCAATCTGGGGGTGTCTTTGGATCTAAAATGAGTCTCTTGCAGACAGCATATCGATGGGTCTTGTTTTTTAATCCAATCTGATAGCCTGTGTCCTTTGATTGGGGCATTTAGCCCATTTACATTCTCGGAAACAATTGAAAGATATGAATTTAGTGCCATTGTATTGCCTATAAGGCGACTGTTACTGTATATTGTCTATGTTCCTTTCTTTTTTTTTCTTTTTTTATTTATGTTTTTATTCTTATGTTAATCCCCATACATTACATCATTAGTTTTAGATGAAGTGTTCCATGATTCATTGTTTGTGCATAACACCCAGTGCTCCATGCAGAATGTGCCCTCCTCAATACGCACCACCATGCTAACCCATCCTCCCACCCCCCTCCCCTCTAGAACCCTGTTTCTTTTTCAGAGTCCATCGTCTCTCATGGTTCGTCTACCCCTCCGATTTCCCCTGCTTCATTCTTCCCCTCCCACTACCTTCTTCTTCTTTTTTTTTTCTTAACATATATTGCATTATTTGTTTCAGAGGTACAGATCTGAGATTCAAGAGTCTTGCACAATTCACAGCAATTACCAGAGCACATACCCTCCCCAGTGTCTATCACCCAGTCACCCCATCCCTCCCACTCCACCCCCCACTCCAGCAACCCTCAGTTTGTTCCCTGCAATTAAGAATTCCTCACATCAGTGAGATCGTATGATACATGTCTTTCTCTGTTTGACTTATTTCACTCAACATAATACCCTCCAGTTCCATCCATGTCGTTGCAAATGGCAAGATCTCATTCCTTTTCATGGCTGCATAATATTCCATTATATTTATATATATATATATATATATATATATACCACTTCTTCTTTATCCATTCATCTGTCAATGGACATCTTGGCTCTTTCCACAGTTTGGCTATTGTGGACATTGCTGCCATAAACATCAGGGTGCACGTACCCCTTCGGATCCCTACTTTTGTATCCTTGGGGTAAATACCCAGTAGTGCAATTGCTGGATCATATGGTAGCTCTATTTTCAACTTTTTGAGGAACCTCCATACAGTTTTCCAGAGTGGCTGCACCAGCTTGCATTCCCACCAACAGTGTAGGAGGGTTCCCCTTTCTCCGCATCCCCGTCAACATCTGTTGTTTACTGACTGGTTAATTTTAGCCATTTTGACTGGTGTGAGGTGGTATCTCATGGAGGTTTTGATTTGGATTTCCCTGATGCTGAGCGATATTGAGCACTTTTTCATGTGTCTGTTGGCCATTTGGATGTCTTCTTTGGAAAAATGTCTGTTCATGGCTTCTGCCCATTTCTTGATTGGATTCTTTGTTCTTTGGGTGTTGAGTTTGATGAGTTCTTTATAGATTTTGGATACTAGCCCTTTATCTGATATGTCATTTGAAAATATCTTCTCCCATTCCGTCAGTTGTCTTTTGGTTTTGTTGACTGTTTCTTTTGCTGTGCAAAAGCTTTTTATCTTGATGAAGTCCCAATAGTTCATTTTTGCCCTTGCTTCCCTTGCATTTGGTGATGTTTCTAAGAAGAAGTTGCTGTGGCTGAGGTCGAAGAGATTGCTGCCTGTGTTCTCCTTTAGGATGTTGATGGACTCCTGTCTCACATTGAGGTCTTTTAACCATTTGGAGTCTATTTTAGTGTGGGATGTAAGGAAATGGTCCAGTTTCATTCTTCTGCAAGTGGCAGTCCAATTTCCCCAACACCATTTGTTGAAGAGACTGTCTTTGTTCCATTAGACATTCTTTCCTGCTTTGTCAAAGATGAGTTGACCATAGAGTTGAGGGTCCATTTCTGGGCTCTCTATTCTGTTCCATTGATCTATGTGTCTGTTTTTGTGCCAGTACCATACTGTCTTGATGATAACAGCTTTGTAATAGAGCTGGAAGTCCGGAATTGTGATGCCGCCAGCTTTGCTTTTCTTTTTCAACATTCCTCTGGCTATGTGGGGTCTTTTCTGGTTCCATACAAATTTTAGGATTATTTGCTCCATTTCTTTGAAAAAAGTGGATGGTATTTTGATGGGGAATGCATTGAGTGTGTAGATTGCTCTAGGTAGCATTGACATCTTCACAATATTTGTTCTTCTAATCCATGAGCATGGAACATTTTTCCATTTCTTTGTGTCTTCCTCAATTTCTTTCATGAGTATTCTATAGTTTTCTGAGTACATATCCTTTGCCTCTTTCGTTAGATTTATTCCTAGGTATCTTGTGGTTTTGGGTGCAATTGTAAATCAGATCGACTCCTTAATTTCCCTTTCTTCTGTCTTGTTGTTGGTGTATAGGAATGCCACTGATTTCTGAGCATTGATTTTATATCCTGCCACTTTACTGAATTCCTGTATGAGTTCTAGCAGTTTTGGGGTGGAGTCTTTTGGGTTTTCCACATAAAGTATCATATCATCTGCAAAGAGTGAGAGTTTGACTTCTTCTTTGCCAATTTGGATGCCTTTTATTTCTTTTTGTTGTCTGATTGCTATGGCTAGGACTTCTAATATTACATTGAATAGCAGTGGTGGTAGTGGACATCCCCACTGCATTCCTGACCTTAGGGGGAAAGCTCTCAGTTTTTCCCCATTGAGAATGACATTCACTATAGGTTTTTCATAGATGGCTTTTATGATATTGAGGTATGTACCCTCTATCGCTATACTCTGAAGAGTTTTGATCAAGGTAGGATGCTGTACCTTGTCAAATGCTTTTTCTGCATCTACTGAGAGGATCATATGATTCTTGTTCTTTCTTTTGTTTATGTATTGTATCACATTGATTGATTTGTGGATGTTGAACCAACCTTGCAGCCTAGGGGTAAATCCCACTTGGTTGTGGTGAATAATCCTCTGGATCCTATGGGCTAGTATTTTGGTGAGAATTTTTGCACCCATGTTCATCAAGGATATTGGTCTGTAATTCTCCTTTTTAATGGGGTCTTTGTCTGGTTTTGGGATCAAGGTAATGCTGGCCTCATAAAATGAGTTTCGAAGTTTTACTTCCATTTCTATTTTTTGGAACAGTTTCAGAAGAATGGGTATTAATTCTTCTTTAAATGTTTGGTAGAATTCCCCTGGAAAGCCATCTGGCCCTGGGCTTTTGTTTCTTGGATGATTTTTGATGACTGCTTCAATTTCCTTAGTGGTTATAGGTCTGTTCAGGTTTTCTATTTCTTCGTGGTTCAGTTTTGGTAGTTGATACATCTCTAGGAATGCATCCATTTCTTCCAGGTTATCTAATTTGCTGGCATAGAGTTGCTCATAAAATGTTCTTATAATTGTTTGTATTTCTTTCGTGTTGGTTGTGATCTCTCCTCTTTCAATCATGATTTTGTTGATCTGGGTCATTTCTCTTTTCTTTTTGAATAGTCTGGCCAGGGGTTTAACAATCTTGTTAATTCTTTCAAAGAACCAGCTCCTAGTTTCGTTGATCTGTTCTACTGATCTATTGGTTTCTATTTCATTGATGTCTGCTCTGATCTTTATTATTTCTCTTATCCTGCTGGGTTTAGGCTTTATTTGCTGCTCTTTCTCCAGCTCCTTTAGGTGTAGGGTTAGGTTGTGTACTTGAGACCTTTCTTGTTTCTTGAGAAAGGCTTGTATTGCTATATACTTTCCTCTTAGGACTGCCTTTGCTGCATCCCAAAGATTTTGAATAGTTGTGTTTTCATTTTCATTGGTTCCATGAATTTTTTAAATTCTTCTTTAATTTCCTGGTTGACCCATTCATTCTTTAGTAGGATGCTCTTTAGCCTCCATGTATTTGAGTTCTTTCTGACTTTCTTCTTGTGATTGAGTTCTAGTTTCAAAGCATTGTGGTCTGAAAATAGGCAGGGAGGGGCGCCTGGGTGGCTCAGTTGGTTAAGCGACTGCCTTCGGCTCAGGTCATGATCCTGGAGTCCCGGGATCGAGTCCCGCATTAGGCTCCCTGCTCGGCAGGGAGTCTGCTTCTCCCTCTGACCCTCCTCCCTCTCATGCTCTCTGTATCTCATTCTCTCTGTCTCAAATAAATAAATAAAAAATCTTTAAAAAAATAAATAAATAAAAAAAAGAAAATAGGCAGGGAATGATCCTAAACTTTTGGTATCAGTTGAGTCCTGATCTATGACCTAGGATGTGATCAATTCTGGAGAATGTTCCATGGGCACTAGAGAAGAATGTGTATTCTGGTGCTTTGGGATGGAATGTTCTGAATATGTCTGTGAAGTCCATTTGGTCCAGTGTGTCCTTTAAAGTCTTATTCCCTTGTTTCTCTTTTGCTTAGGTGATCTGTCCATTTCAGTGAGGGGGCTGTTAAAGTCCCACACAATTATTGTATTGTTGTCAATGTGTTTCTTTGCTTTTGTTATTAAGTGCCTTATATAATTGGCTGCTCCCATGTTAGGGGCATAGATATTTACAATTGTTAGATCTTCTTGTTGGATAGACCCTTTAAGTAGGATATAGTGTCCTTCCTCATCTCTTATTACAGTCTTTGGTTTAAAATCTAATGTGTCTGATATAAGGATTGCCACCCCAGCTTTCTTTTGGTGTCCATTAGCATGGTAGATGGTTTTCCACCCCTCACTTTCAATCTGGGGGTGTCTTTGGATCTAAAATGAGTCTCTTGCAGACAGCATATCGATGGGTCTTGTTTTTTAATCCAATCTGATAGCCTGTGTCCTTTGATTGGGGCATTTAGCCCATTTACATTCTCGGAAACAATTGAAAGATATGAATTTAGTGCCATTGTATTGCCTATAAGGCGACTGTTACTGTATATTGTCTATGTTCCTTTCTTTTTTTTTCTTTTTTTATTTATGTTTTTATTCTTATGTTAATCCCCATACATTACATCATTAGTTTTAGATGAAGTGTTCCATGATTCATTGTTTGTGCATAACACCCAGTGCTCCATGCAGAATGTGCCCTCCTCAATACGCACCACCATGCTAACCCATCCTCCCACCCCCCTCCCCTCTAGAACCCTGTTTCTTTTTCAGAGTCCATCGTCTCTCATGGTTCGTCTACCCCTCCGATTTCCCCTGCTTCATTCTTCCCCTCCCACTACCTTCTTCTTCTTTTTTTTTTCTTAACATATATTGCATTATTTGTTTCAGAGGTACAGATCTGAGATTCAAGAGTCTTGCACAATTCACAGCAATTACCAGAGCACATACCCTCCCCAGTGTCTATCACCCAGTCACCCCATCCCTCCCACTCCACCCCCCACTCCAGCAACCCTCAGTTTGTTCCCTGCAATTAAGAATTCCTCACATCAGTGAGATCGTATGATACATGTCTTTCTCTGTTTGACTTATTTCACTCAACATAATACCCTCCAGTTCCATCCATGTCGTTGCAAATGGCAAGATCTCATTCCTTTTCATGGCTGCATAATATTCCATTATATATATATATATATATATATATATATATATATATATATATATACCACTTCTTCTTTATCCATTCATCTGTCAATGGACATCTTGGCTCTTTCCACAGTTTGGCTATTGTGGACATTGCTGCCATAAACATCAGGGTGCACGTACCCCTTCGGATCCCTACTTTTGTATCCTTGGGGTAAATACCCAGTAGTGCAATTGCTGGATCATATGGTAGCTCTATTTTCAACTTTTTGAGGAACCTCCATACAGTTTTCCAGAGTGGCTGCACCAGCTTGCATTCCCACCAACAGTGTAGGAGGGTTCCCCTTTCTCCGCATCCCCGTCAACATCTGTTGTTTACTGACTGGTTAATTTTAGCCATTTTGACTGGTGTGAGGTGGTATCTCATGGAGGTTTTGATTTGGATTTCCCTGATGCTGAGCGATATTGAGCACTTTTTCATGTGTCTGTTGGCCATTTGGATGTCTTCTTTGGAAAAATGTCTGTTCATGGCTTCTGCCCATTTCTTGATTGGATTCTTTGTTCTTTGGGTGTTGAGTTTGATGAGTTCTTTATAGATTTTGGATACTAGCCCTTTATCTGATATGTCATTTGAAAATATCTTCTCCCATTCCGTCAGTTGTCTTTTGGTTTTGTTGACTGTTTCTTTTGCTGTGCAAAAGCTTTTTATCTTGATGAAGTCCCAATAGTTCATTTTTGCCCTTGCTTCCCTTGCATTTGGTGATGTTTCTAAGAAGAAGTTGCTGTGGCTGAGGTCGAAGAGATTGCTGCCTGTGTTCTCCTTTAGGATGTTGATGGACTCCTGTCTCACATTGAGGTCTTTTAACCATTTGGAGTCTATTTTAGTGTGGGATGTAAGGAAATGGTCCAGTTTCATTCTTCTGCAAGTGGCAGTCCAATTTCCCCAACACCATTTGTTGAAGAGACTGTCTTTGTTCCATTAGACATTCTTTCCTGCTTTGTCAAAGATGAGTTGACCATAGAGTTGAGGGTCCATTTCTGGGCTCTCTATTCTGTTCCATTGATCTATGTGTCTGTTTTTGTGCCAGTACCATACTGTCTTGATGATAACAGCTTTGTAATAGAGCTGGAAGTCCGGAATTGTGATGCCGCCAGCTTTGCTTTTCTTTTTCAACATTCCTCTGGCTATGTGGGGTCTTTTCTGGTTCCATACAAATTTTAGGATTATTTGTTCCATTTCTTTGAAAAAAGTGGATGGTATTTTGATGGGGAATGCATTGAGTGTGTAGATTGCTCTAGGTAGCATTGACATCTTCACAATATTTGTTCTTCTAATCCATGAGCATGGAACATTTTTCCATTTCTTTGTGTCTTCCTCAATTTCTTTCATGAGTATTCTATAGTTTTCTGAGTACATATCCTTTGCCTCTTTCGTTAGATTTATTCCTAGGTATCTTGTGGTTTTGGGTGCAATTGTAAATCAGATCGACTCCTTAATTTCCCTTTCTTCTGTCTTGTTGTTGGTGTATAGGAATGCCACTGATTTCTGAGCATTGATTTTATATCCTGCCACTTTACTGAATTCCTGTATGAGTTCTAGCAGTTTTGGGGTGGAGTCTTTTGGGTTTTCCACATAAAGTATCATATCATCTGCAAAGAGTGAGAGTTTGACTTCTTCTTTGCCAATTTGGATGCCTTTTATTTCTTTTTGTTGTCTGATTGCTATGGCTAGGACTTCTAATATTACATTGAATAGCAGTGGTGGTAGTGGACATCCCCACTGCATTCCTGACCTTAGGGGGAAAGCTCTCAGTTTTTCCCCATTGAGAATGACATTCACTATAGGTTTTTCATAGATGGCTTTTATGATATTGAGGTATGTACCCTCTATCGCTATACTCTGAAGAGTTTTGATCAAGGTAGGATGCTGTACCTTGTCAAATGCTTTTTCTGCATCTACTGAGAGGATCATATGATTCTTGTTCTTTCTTTTGTTTATGTATTGTATCACATTGATTGATTTGTGGATGTTGAACCAACCTTGCAGCCTAGGGGTAAATCCCACTTGGTTGTGGTGAATAATCCTCTTAATGTACTGTTGGATCCTATGGGCTAGTATTTTGGTGAGAATTTTTGCACCCATGTTCATCAAGGATATTGGTCTGTAATTCTCCTTTTTAATGGGGTCTTTGTCTGGTTTTGGGATCAAGGTAATGCTGGCCTCATAAAATGAGTTTCGAAGTTTTACTTCCATTTCTATTTTTTGGAACAGTTTCAGAAGAATGGGTATTAATTCTTCTTTAAATGTTTGGTAGAATTCCCCTGGAAAGCCATCTGGCCCTGGGCTTTTGTTTCTTGGATGATTTTTGATGACTGCTTCAATTTCCTTAGTGGTTATAGGTCTGTTCAGGTTTTCTATTTCTTCGTGGTTCAGTTTTGGTAGTTGATACATCTCTAGGAATGCATCCATTTCTTCCAGGTTATCTAATTTGCTGGCATAGAGTTGCTCATAAAATGTTCTTATAATTGTTTGTATTTCTTTCGTGTTGGTTGTGATCTCTCCTCTTTCAATCATGATTTTGTTGATCTGGGTCATTTCTCTTTTCTTTTTGAATAGTCTGGCCAGGGGTTTAACAATCTTGTTAATTCTTTCAAAGAACCAGCTCCTAGTTTCGTTGATCTGTTCTACTGATCTATTGGTTTCTATTTCATTGATGTCTGCTCTGATCTTTATTATTTCTCTTATCCTGCTGGGTTTAGGCTTTATTTGCTGCTCTTTCTCCAGCTCCTTTAGGTGTAGGGTTAGGTTGTGTACTTGAGACCTTTCTTGTTTCTTGAGAAAGGCTTGTATTGCTATATACTTTCCTCTTAGGACTGCCTTTGCTGCATCCCAAAGATTTTGAATAGTTGTGTTTTCATTTTCATTGGTTCCATGAATTTTTTAAATTCTTCTTTAATTTCCTGGTTGACCCATTCATTCTTTAGTAGGATGCTCTTTAGCCTCCATGTATTTGAGTTCTTTCTGACTTTCTTCTTGTGATTGAGTTCTAGTTTCAAAGCATTGTGGTCTGAAAATAGGCAGGGAGGGGCGCCTGGGTGGCTCAGTTGGTTAAGCGACTGCCTTCGGCTCAGGTCATGATCCTGGAGTCCCGGGATCGAGTCCCGCATTAGGCTCCCTGCTCGGCAGGGAGTCTGCTTCTCCCTCTGACCCTCCTCCCTCTCATGCTCTCTGTATCTCATTCTCTCTGTCTCAAATAAATAAATAAAAAATCTTTAAAAAAATAAATAAATAAAAAAAAGAAAATAGGCAGGGAATGATCCTAAACTTTTGGTATCAGTTGAGTCCTGATCTATGACCTAGGATGTGATCAATTCTGGAGAATGTTCCATGGGCACTAGAGAAGAATGTGTATTCTGGTGCTTTGGGATGGAATGTTCTGAATATGTCTGTGAAGTCCATTTGGTCCAGTGTGTCCTTTAAAGTCTTATTCCCTTGTTTCTCTTTTGCTTAGGTGATCTGTCCATTTCAGTGAGGGGGCTGTTAAAGTCCCACACAATTATTGTATTGTTGTCAATGTGTTTCTTTGCTTTTGTTATTAAGTGCCTTATATAATTGGCTGCTCCCATGTTAGGGGCATAGATATTTACAATTGTTAGATCTTCTTGTTGGATAGACCCTTTAAGTAGGATATAGTGTCCTTCCTCATCTCTTATTACAGTCTTTGGTTTAAAATCTAATGTGTCTGATATAAGGATTGCCACCCCAGCTTTCTTTTGGTGTCCATTAGCATGGTAGATGGTTTTCCACCCCTCACTTTCAATCTGGGGGTGTCTTTGGATCTAAAATGAGTCTCTTGCAGACAGCATATCGATGGGTCTTGTTTTTTAATCCAATCTGATAGCCTGTGTCCTTTGATTGGGGCATTTAGCCCATTTACATTCTCGGAAACAATTGAAAGATATGAATTTAGTGCCATTGTATTGCCTATAAGGCGACTGTTACTGTATATTGTCTATGTTCCTTTCTTTTTTTTTCTTTTTTTATTTATGTTTTTATTCTTATGTTAATCCCCATACATTACATCATTAGTTTTAGATGAAGTGTTCCATGATTCATTGTTTGTGCATAACACCCAGTGCTCCATGCAGAATGTGCCCTCCTCAATACGCACCACCATGCTAACCCATCCTCCCACCCCCCTCCCCTCTAGAACCCTGTTTCTTTTTCAGAGTCCATCGTCTCTCATGGTTCGTCTACCCCTCCGATTTCCCCTGCTTCATTCTTCCCCTCCCACTACCTTCTTCTTCTTTTTTTTTTCTTAACATATATTGCATTATTTGTTTCAGAGGTACAGATCTGAGATTCAAGAGTCTTGCACAATTCACAGCAATTACCAGAGCACATACCCTCCCCAGTGTCTATCACCCAGTCACCCCATCCCTCCCACTCCACCCCCCACTCCAGCAACCCTCAGTTTGTTCCCTGCAATTAAGAATTCCTCACATCAGTGAGATCGTATGATACATGTCTTTCTCTGTTTGACTTATTTCACTCAACATAATACCCTCCAGTTCCATCCATGTCGTTGCAAATGGCAAGATCTCATTCCTTTTCATGGCTGCATAATATTCCATATATATATATATATATATATATATATATATATATACCACTTCTTCTTTATCCATTCATCTGTCAATGGACATCTTGGCTCTTTCCACAGTTTGGCTATTGTGGACATTGCTGCCATAAACATCAGGGTGCACGTACCCCTTCGGATCCCTACTTTTGTATCCTTGGGGTAAATACCCAGTAGTGCAATTGCTGGATCATATGGTAGCTCTATTTTCAACTTTTTGAGGAACCTCCATACAGTTTTCCAGAGTGGCTGCACCAGCTTGCATTCCCACCAACAGTGTAGGAGGGTTCCCCTTTCTCCGCATCCCCGTCAACATCTGTTGTTTACTGACTGGTTAATTTTAGCCATTTTGACTGGTGTGAGGTGGTATCTCATGGAGGTTTTGATTTGGATTTCCCTGATGCTGAGCGATATTGAGCACTTTTTCATGTGTCTGTTGGCCATTTGGATGTCTTCTTTGGAAAAATGTCTGTTCATGGCTTCTGCCCATTTCTTGATTGGATTCTTTGTTCTTTGGGTGTTGAGTTTGATGAGTTCTTTATAGATTTTGGATACTAGCCCTTTATCTGATATGTCATTTGAAAATATCTTCTCCCATTCCGTCAGTTGTCTTTTGGTTTTGTTGACTGTTTCTTTTGCTGTGCAAAAGCTTTTTATCTTGATGAAGTCCCAATAGTTCATTTTTGCCCTTGCTTCCCTTGCATTTGGTGATGTTTCTAAGAAGAAGTTGCTGTGGCTGAGGTCGAAGAGATTGCTGCCTGTGTTCTCCTTTAGGATGTTGATGGACTCCTGTCTCACATTGAGGTCTTTTAACCATTTGGAGTCTATTTTAGTGTGGGATGTAAGGAAATGGTCCAGTTTCATTCTTCTGCAAGTGGCAGTCCAATTTCCCCAACACCATTTGTTGAAGAGACTGTCTTTGTTCCATTAGACATTCTTTCCTGCTTTGTCAAAGATGAGTTGACCATAGAGTTGAGGGTCCATTTCTGGGCTCTCTATTCTGTTCCATTGATCTATGTGTCTGTTTTTGTGCCAGTACCATACTGTCTTGATGATAACAGCTTTGTAATAGAGCTGGAAGTCCGGAATTGTGATGCCGCCAGCTTTGCTTTTCTTTTTCAACATTCCTCTGGCTATGTGGGGTCTTTTCTGGTTCCATACAAATTTTAGGATTATTTGTTCCATTTCTTTGAAAAAAGTGGATGGTATTTTGATGGGGAATGCATTGAGTGTGTAGATTGCTCTAGGTAGCATTGACATCTTCACAATATTTGTTCTTCTAATCCATGAGCATGGAACATTTTTCCATTTCTTTGTGTCTTCCTCAATTTCTTTCATGAGTATTCTATAGTTTTCTGAGTACATATCCTTTGCCTCTTTCGTTAGATTTATTCCTAGGTATCTTGTGGTTTTGGGTGCAATTGTAAATCAGATCGACTCCTTAATTTCCCTTTCTTCTGTCTTGTTGTTGGTGTATAGGAATGCCACTGATTTCTGAGCATTGATTTTATATCCTGCCACTTTACTGAATTCCTGTATGAGTTCTAGCAGTTTTGGGGTGGAGTCTTTTGGGTTTTCCACATAAAGTATCATATCATCTGCAAAGAGTGAGAGTTTGACTTCTTCTTTGCCAATTTGGATGCCTTTTATTTCTTTTTGTTGTCTGATTGCTATGGCTAGGACTTCTAATATTACATTGAATAGCAGTGGTGGTAGTGGACATCCCCACTGCATTCCTGACCTTAGGGGGAAAGCTCTCAGTTTTTCCCCATTGAGAATGACATTCACTATAGGTTTTTCATAGATGGCTTTTATGATATTGAGGTATGTACCCTCTATCGCTATACTCTGAAGAGTTTTGATCAAGGTAGGATGCTGTACCTTGTCAAATGCTTTTTCTGCATCTACTGAGAGGATCATATGATTCTTGTTCTTTCTTTTGTTTATGTATTGTATCACATTGATTGATTTGTGGATGTTGAACCAACCTTGCAGCCTAGGGGTAAATCCCACTTGGTTGTGGTGAATAATCCTCTTAATGTACTGTTGGATCCTATGGGCTAGTATTTTGGTGAGAATTTTTGCACCCATGTTCATCAAGGATATTGGTCTGTAATTCTCCTTTTTAATGGGGTCTTTGTCTGGTTTTGGGATCAAGGTAATGCTGGCCTCATAAAATGAGTTTCGAAGTTTTACTTCCATTTCTATTTTTTGGAACAGTTTCAGAAGAATGGGTATTAATTCTTCTTTAAATGTTTGGTAGAATTCCCCTGGAAAGCCATCTGGCCCTGGGCTTTTGTTTCTTGGATGATTTTTGATGACTGCTTCAATTTCCTTAGTGGTTATAGGTCTGTTCAGGTTTTCTATTTCTTCGTGGTTCAGTTTTGGTAGTTGATACATCTCTAGGAATGCATCCATTTCTTCCAGGTTATCTAATTTGCTGGCATAGAGTTGCTCATAAAATGTTCTTATAATTGTTTGTATTTCTTTCGTGTTGGTTGTGATCTCTCCTCTTTCAATCATGATTTTGTTGATCTGGGTCATTTCTCTTTTCTTTTTGAATAGTCTGGCCAGGGGTTTAACAATCTTGTTAATTCTTTCAAAGAACCAGCTCCTAGTTTCGTTGATCTGTTCTACTGATCTATTGGTTTCTATTTCATTGATGTCTGCTCTGATCTTTATTATTTCTCTTATCCTGCTGGGTTTAGGCTTTATTTGCTGCTCTTTCTCCAGCTCCTTTAGGTGTAGGGTTAGGTTGTGTACTTGAGACCTTTCTTGTTTCTTGAGAAAGGCTTGTATTGCTATATACTTTCCTCTTAGGAACTGCCTTTGCTGCATCCCAAAGATTTTGAATAGTTGTGTTTTCATTTTCATTGGTTCCATGAATTTTTTAAATTCTTCTTTAATTTCCTGGTTGACCCATTCATTCTTTAGTAGGATGCTCTTTAGCCTCCATGTATTTGAGTTCTTTCTGACTTTCTTCTTGTGATTGAGTTCTAGTTTCAAAGCATTGTGGTCTGAAAATAGGCAGGGAGGGGCGCCTGGGTGGCTCAGTTGGTTAAGCGACTGCCTTCGGCTCAGGTCATGATCCTGGAGTCCCGGGATCGAGTCCCGCATTAGGCTCCCTGCTCGGCAGGGAGTCTGCTTCTCCCTCTGACCCTCCTCCCTCTCATGCTCTCTGTATCTCATTCTCTCTGTCTCAAATAAATAAATAAAAAATCTTTAAAAAAATAAATAAATAAAAAAAAGAAAATAGGCAGGGAATGATCCTAAACTTTTGGTATCAGTTGAGTCCTGATCTATGACCTAGGATGTGATCAATTCTGGAGAATGTTCCATGGGCACTAGAGAAGAATGTGTATTCTGGTGCTTTGGGATGGAATGTTCTGAATATGTCTGTGAAGTCCATTTGGTCCAGTGTGTCCTTTAAAGTCTTATTCCCTTGTTTCTCTTTTGCTTAGGTGATCTGTCCATTTCAGTGAGGGGGCTGTTAAAGTCCCACACAATTATTGTATTGTTGTCAATGTGTTTCTTTGCTTTTGTTATTAAGTGCCTTATATAATTGGCTGCTCCCATGTTAGGGGCATAGATATTTACAATTGTTAGATCTTCTTGTTGGATAGACCCTTTAAGTAGGATATAGTGTCCTTCCTCATCTCTTATTACAGTCTTTGGTTTAAAATCTAATGTGTCTGATATAAGGATTGCCACCCCAGCTTTCTTTTGGTGTCCATTAGCATGGTAGATGGTTTTCCACCCCTCACTTTCAATCTGGGGGTGTCTTTGGATCTAAAATGAGTCTCTTGCAGACAGCATATCGATGGGTCTTGTTTTTTAATCCAATCTGATAGCCTGTGTCCTTTGATTGGGGCATTTAGCCCATTTACATTCTCGGAAACAATTGAAAGATATGAATTTAGTGCCATTGTATTGCCTATAAGGCGACTGTTACTGTATATTGTCTATGTTCCTTTCTTTTTTTTTCTTTTTTTATTTATGTTTTTATTCTTATGTTAATCCCCATACATTACATCATTAGTTTTAGATGAAGTGTTCCATGATTCATTGTTTGTGCATAACACCCAGTGCTCCATGCAGAATGTGCCCTCCTCAATACGCACCACCATGCTAACCCATCCTCCCACCCCCCTCCCCTCTAGAACCCTGTTTCTTTTTCAGAGTCCATCGTCTCTCATGGTTCGTCTACCCCTCCGATTTCCCCTGCTTCATTCTTCCCCTCCCACTACCTTCTTCTTCTTTTTTTTTCTTAACATATATTGCATTATTTGTTTCAGAGGTACAGATCTGAGATTCAAGAGTCTTGCACAATTCACAGCAATTACCAGAGCACATACCCTCCCCAGTGTCTATCACCCAGTCACCCCATCCCTCCCACTCCACCCCCCACTCCAGCAACCCTCAGTTTGTTCCCTGCAATTAAGAATTCCTCACATCAGTGAGATCGTATGATACATGTCTTTCTCTGTTTGACTTATTTCACTCAACATAATACCCTCCAGTTCCATCCATGTCGTTGCAAATGGCAAGATCTCATTCCTTTTCATGGCTGCATAATATTCCATTATATTTATATATATATATATATATATATATATATATATACCACTTCTTCTTTATCCATTCATCTGTCAATGGACATCTTGGCTCTTTCCACAGTTTGGCTATTGTGGACATTGCTGCCATAAACATCAGGGTGCACGTACCCCTTCGGATCCCTACTTTTGTATCCTTGGGGTAAATACCCAGTAGTGCAATTGCTGGATCATATGGTAGCTCTATTTTCAACTTTTTGAGGAACCTCCATACAGTTTTCCAGAGTGGCTGCACCAGCTTGCATTCCCACCAACAGTGTAGGAGGGTTCCCCTTTCTCCGCATCCCCGTCAACATCTGTTGTTTACTGACTGGTTAATTTTAGCCATTTTGACTGGTGTGAGGTGGTATCTCATGGAGGTTTTGATTTGGATTTCCCTGATGCTGAGCGATATTGAGCACTTTTTCATGTGTCTGTTGGCCATTTGGATGTCTTCTTTGGAAAAATGTCTGTTCATGGCTTCTGCCCATTTCTTGATTGGATTCTTTGTTCTTTGGGTGTTGAGTTTGATGAGTTCTTTATAGATTTTGGATACTAGCCCTTTATCTGATATGTCATTTGAAAATATCTTCTCCCATTCCGTCAGTTGTCTTTTGGTTTTGTTGACTGTTTCTTTTGCTGTGCAAAAGCTTTTTATCTTGATGAAGTCCCAATAGTTCATTTTTGCCCTTGCTTCCCTTGCATTTGGTGATGTTTCTAAGAAGAAGTTGCTGTGGCTGAGGTCGAAGAGATTGCTGCCTGTGTTCTCCTTTAGGATGTTGATGGACTCCTGTCTCACATTGAGGTCTTTTAACCATTTGGAGTCTATTTTAGTGTGGGATGTAAGGAAATGGTCCAGTTTCATTCTTCTGCAAGTGGCAGTCCAATTTCCCCAACACCATTTGTTGAAGAGACTGTCTTTTTTCCATTAGACATTCTTTCCTGCTTTGTCAAAGATGAGTTGACCATAGAGTTGAGGGTCCATTTCTGGGCTCTCTATTCTGTTCCATTGATCTATGTGTCTGTTTTTGTGCCAGTACCATACTGTCTTGATGATAACAGCTTTGTAATAGAGCTGGAAGTCCGGAATTGTGATGCCGCCAGCTTTGCTTTTCTTTTTCAACATTCCTCTGGCTATGTGGGGTCTTTTCTGGTTCCATACAAATTTTAGGATTATTTGTTCCATTTCTTTGAAAAAAGTGGATGGTATTTTGATGGGGAATGCATTGAGTGTGTAGATTGCTCTAGGTAGCATTGACATCTTCACAATATTTGTTCTTCTAATCCATGAGCATGGAACATTTTTCCATTTCTTTGTGTCTTCCTCAATTTCTTTCATGAGTATTCTATAGTTTTCTGAGTACATATCCTTTGCCTCTTTCGTTAGATTTATTCCTAGGTATCTTGTGGTTTTGGGTGCAATTGTAAATCAGATCGACTCCTTAATTTCCCTTTCTTCTGTCTTGTTGTTGGTGTATAGGAATGCCACTGATTTCTGAGCATTGATTTTATATCCTGCCACTTTACTGAATTCCTGTATGAGTTCTAGCAGTTTTGGGGTGGAGTCTTTTGGGTTTTCCACATAAAGTATCATATCATCTGCAAAGAGTGAGAGTTTGACTTCTTCTTTGCCAATTTGGATGCCTTTTATTTCTTTTTGTTGTCTGATTGCTATGGCTAGGACTTCTAATATTACATTGAATAGCAGTGGTGGTAGTGGACATCCCCACTGCATTCCTGACCTTAGGGGGAAAGCTCTCAGTTTTTCCCCATTGAGAATGACATTCACTATAGGTTTTTCATAGATGGCTTTTATGATATTGAGGTATGTACCCTCTATCGCTATACTCTGAAGAGTTTTGATCAAGGTAGGATGCTGTACCTTGTCAAATGCTTTTTCTGCATCTACTGAGAGGATCATATGATTCTTGTTCTTTCTTTTGTTTATGTATTGTATCACATTGATTGATTTGTGGATGTTGAACCAACCTTGCAGCCTAGGGGTAAATCCCACTTGGTTGTGGTGAATAATCCTCTTAATGTACTGTTGGATCCTATGGGCTAGTATTTTGGTGAGAATTTTTGCACCCATGTTCATCAAGGATATTGGTCTGTAATTCTCCTTTTTAATGGGGTCTTTGTCTGGTTTTGGGATCAAGGTAATGCTGGCCTCATAAAATGAGTTTCGAAGTTTTACTTCCATTTCTATTTTTTGGAACAGTTTCAGAAGAATGGGTATTAATTCTTCTTTAAATGTTTGGTAGAATTCCCCTGGAAAGCCATCTGGCCCTGGGCTTTTGTTTCTTGGATGATTTTTGATGACTGCTTCAATTTCCTTAGTGGTTATAGGTCTGTTCAGGTTTTCTATTTCTTCGTGGTTCAGTTTTGGTAGTTGATACATCTCTAGGAATGCATCCATTTCTTCCAGGTTATCTAATTTGCTGGCATAGAGTTGCTCATAAAATGTTCTTATAATTGTTTGTATTTCTTTCGTGTTGGTTGTGATCTCTCCTCTTTCAATCATGATTTTGTTGATCTGGGTCATTTCTCTTTTCTTTTTGAATAGTCTGGCCAGGGGTTTAACAATCTTGTTAATTCTTTCAAAGAACCAGCTCCTAGTTTCGTTGATCTGTTCTACTGATCTATTGGTTTCTATTTCATTGATGTCTGCTCTGATCTTTATTATTTCTCTTATCCTGCTGGGTTTAGGCTTTATTTGCTGCTCTTTCTCCAGCTCCTTTAGGTGTAGGGTTAGGTTGTGTACTTGAGACCTTTCTTGTTTCTTGAGAAAGGCTTGTATTGCTATATACTTTCCTCTTAGGACTGCCTTTGCTGCATCCCAAAGATTTTGAATAGTTGTGTTTTCATTTTCATTGGTTCCATGAATTTTTTAAATTCTTCTTTAATTTCCTGGTTGACCCATTCATTCTTTAGTAGGATGCTCTTTAGCCTCCATGTATTTGAGTTCTTTCTGACTTTCTTCTTGTGATTGAGTTCTAGTTTCAAAGCATTGTGGTCTGAAAATAGGCAGGGAGGGGCGCCTGGGTGGCTCAGTTGGTTAAGCGACTGCCTTCGGCTCAGGTCATGATCCTGGAGTCCCGGGATCGAGTCCCGCATTAGGCTCCCTGCTCGGCAGGGAGTCTGCTTCTCCCTCTGACCCTCCTCCCTCTCATGCTCTCTGTATCTCATTCTCTCTGTCTCAAATAAATAAATAAAAAATCTTTAAAAAAATAAATAAATAAATAAAAGAAAATAGGCAGGGAATGATCCTAAACTTTTGGTATCAGTTGAGTCCTGATCTATGACCTAGGATGTGATCAATTCTGGAGAATGTTCCATGGGCACTAGAGAAGAATGTGTATTCTGGTGCTTTGGGATGGAATGTTCTGAATATGTCTGTGAAGTCCATTTGGTCCAGTGTGTCCTTTAAAGTCTTATTCCCTTGTTTCTCTTTTGCTTAGGTGATCTGTCCATTTCAGTGAGGGGGCTGTTAAAGTCCCACACAATTATTGTATTGTTGTCAATGTGTTTCTTTGCTTTTGTTATTAAGTGCCTTATATAATTGGCTGCTCCCATGTTAGGGGCATAGATATTAACAATTGTTAGATCTTCTTGTTGGATAGACCCTTTAAGTAGGATATAGTGTCCTTCCTCATCTCTTATTACAGTCTTTGGTTTAAAATCTAATGTGTCTGATATAAGGATTGCCACCCCAGCTTTCTTTTGGTGTCCATTAGCATGGTAGATGGTTTTCCACCCCTCACTTTCAATCTGGGGGTGTCTTTGGATCTAAAATGAGTCTCTTGCAGACAGCATATCGATGGGTCTTGTTTTTTAATCCAATCTGATAGCCTGTGTCCTTTGATTGGGGCATTTAGCCCATTTACATTCTCGGAAACAATTGAAAGATATGAATTTAGTGCCATTGTATTGCCTATAAGGCGACTGTTACTGTATATTGTCTATGTTCCTTTCTTTTTTTTTCTTTTTTTATTTATGTTTTTATTCTTATGTTAATCCCCATACATTACATCATTATTTTTAGATGAAGTGTTCCATGATTCATTGTTTGTGCATAACACCCAGTGCTCCATGCAGAATGTGCCCTCCTCAATACGCACCACCATGCTAACCCATCCTCCCACCCCCCTCCCCTCTAGAACCCTGTTTCTTTTTCAGAGTCCATCGTCTCTCATGGTTCGTCTACCCCTCCGATTTCCCCTGCTTCATTCTTCCCCTCCCACTACCTTCTTCTTCTTTTTTTTTTTCTTAACATATATTGCATTATTTGTTTCAGAGGTACAGATCTGAGATTCAAGAGTCTTGCACAATTCACAGCAATTACCAGAGCACATACCCTCCCCAGTGTCTATCACCCAGTCACCCCATCCCTCCCACTCCACCCCCCACTCCAGCAACCCTCAGTTTGTTCCCTGCAATTAAGAATTCCTCACATCAGTGAGATCGTATGATACATGTCTTTCTCTGTTTGACTTATTTCACTCAACATAATACCCTCCAGTTCCATCCATGTCGTTGCAAATGGCAAGATCTCATTCCTTTTCATGGCTGCATAATATTCCATTATATATATATATATATATATATATATATATATATATATATACCACTTCTTCTTTATCCATTCATCTGTCAATGGACATCTTGGCTCTTTCCACAGTTTGGCTATTGTGGACATTGCTGCCATAAACATCAGGGTGCACGTACCCCTTCGGATCCCTACTTTTGTATCCTTGGGGTAAATACCCAGTAGTGCAATTGCTGGATCATATGGTAGCTCTATTTTCAACTTTTTGAGGAACCTCCATACAGTTTTCCAGAGTGGCTGCACCAGCTTGCATTCCCACCAACAGTGTAGGAGGGTTCCCCTTTCTCCGCATCCCCGTCAACATCTGTTGTTTACTGACTGGTTAATTTTAGCCATTTTGACTGGTGTGAGGTGGTATCTCATGGAGGTTTTGATTTGGATTTCCCTGATGCTGAGCGATATTGAGCACTTTTTCATGTGTCTGTTGGCCATTTGGATGTCTTCTTTGGAAAAATGTCTGTTCATGGCTTCTGCCCATTTCTTGATTGGATTCTTTGTTCTTTGGGTGTTGAGTTTGATGAGTTCTTTATAGATTTTGGATACTAGCCCTTTATCTGATATGTCATTTGAAAATATCTTCTCCCATTCCGTCAGTTGTCTTTTGGTTTTGTTGACTGTTTCTTTTGCTGTGCAAAAGCTTTTTATCTTGATGAAGTCCCAATAGTTCATTTTTGCCCTTGCTTCCCTTGCATTTGGTGATGTTTCTAAGAAGAAGTTGCTGTGGCTGAGGTCGAAGAGATTGCTGCCTGTGTTCTCCTTTAGGATGTTGATGGACTCCTGTCTCACATTGAGGTCTTTTAACCATTTGGAGTCTATTTTAGTGTGGGATGTAAGGAAATGGTCCAGTTTCATTCTTCTGCAAGTGGCAGTCCAATTTCCCCAACGCCATTTGTTGAAGAGACTGTCTTTTTTCCATTAGACATTCTTTCCTGCTTTGTCAAAGATGAGTTGACCATAGAGTTGAGGGTCCATTTCTGGGCTCTCTATTCTGTTCCATTGATCTATGTGTCTGTTTTTGTGCCAGTACCATACTGTCTTGATGATAACAGCTTTGTAATAGAGCTGGAAGTCCGGAATTGTGATGCCGCCAGCTTTGCTTTTCTTTTTCAACATTCCTCTGGCTATGTGGGGTCTTTTCTGGTTCCATACAAATTTTAGGATTATTTGTTCCATTTCTTTGAAAAAAGTGGATGGTATTTTGATGGGGAATGCATTGAGTGTGTAGATTGCTCTAGGTAGCATTGACATCTTCACAATATTTGTTCTTCTAATCCATGAGCATGGAACATTTTTCCATTTCTTTGTGTCTTCCTCAATTTCTTTCATGAGTATTCTATAGTTTTCTGAGTACATATCCTTTGCCTCTTTCGTTAGATTTATTCCTAGGTATCTTGTGGTTTTGGGTGCAATTGTAAATCAGATCGACTCCTTAATTTCCCTTTCTTCTGTCTTGTTGTTGGTGTATAGGAATGCCACTGATTTCTGAGCATTGATTTTATATCCTGCCACTTTACTGAATTCCTGTATGAGTTCTAGCAGTTTTGGGGTGGAGTCTTTTGGGTTTTCCACATAAAGTATCATATCATCTGCAAAGAGTGAGAGTTTGACTTCTTCTTTGCCAATTTGGATGCCTTTTATTTCTTTTTGTTGTCTGATTGCTATGGCTAGGACTTCTAATATTACATTGAATAGCAGTGGTGGTAGTGGACATCCCCACTGCATTCCTGACCTTAGGGGGAAAGCTCTCAGTTTTTCCCCATTGAGAATGACATTCACTATAGGTTTTTCATAGATGGCTTTTATGATATTGAGGTATGTACCCTCTATCGCTATACTCTGAAGAGTTTTGATCAAGGTAGGATGCTGTACCTTGTCAAATGCTTTTTCTGCATCTACTGAGAGGATCATATGATTCTTGTTCTTTCTTTTGTTTATGTATTGTATCACATTGATTGATTTGTGGATGTTGAACCAACCTTGCAGCCTAGGGGTAAATCCCACTTGGTTGTGGTGAATAATCCTCTTAATGTACTGTTGGATCCTATGGGCTAGTATTTTGGTGAGAATTTTTGCACCCATGTTCATCAAGGATATTGGTCTGTAATTCTCCTTTTTAATGGGGTCTTTGTCTGGTTTTGGGATCAAGGTAATGCTGGCCTCATAAAATGAGTTTCGAAGTTTTACTTCCATTTCTATTTTTTGGAACAGTTTCAGAAGAATGGGTATTAATTCTTCTTTAAATGTTTGGTAGAATTCCCCTGGAAAGCCATCTGGCCCTGGGCTTTTGTTTCTTGGATGATTTTTGATGACTGCTTCAATTTCCTTAGTGGTTATAGGTCTGTTCAGGTTTTCTATTTCTTCGTGGTTCAGTTTTGGTAGTTGATACATCTCTAGGAATGCATCCATTTCTTCCAGGTTATCTAATTTGCTGGCATAGAGTTGCTCATAAAATGTTCTTATAATTGTTTGTATTTCTTTCGTGTTGGTTGTGATCTCTCCTCTTTCAATCATGATTTTGTTGATCTGGGTCATTTCTCTTTTCTTTTTGAATAGTCTGGCCAGGGGTTTAACAATCTTGTTAATTCTTTCAAAGAACCAGCTCCTAGTTTCGTTGATCTGTTCTACTGATCTATTGGTTTCTATTTCATTGATGTCTGCTCTGATCTTTATTATTTCTCTTATCCTGCTGGGTTTAGGCTTTATTTGCTGCTCTTTCTCCAGCTCCTTTAGGTGTAGGGTTAGGTTGTGTACTTGAGACCTTTCTTGTTTCTTGAGAAAGGCTTGTATTGCTATATACTTTCCTCTTAGGACTGCCTTTGCTGCATCCCAAAGATTTTGAATAGTTGTGTTTTCATTTTCATTGGTTCCATGAATTTTTTAAATTCTTCTTTAATTTCCTGGTTGACCCATTCATTCTTTAGTAGGATGCTCTTTAGCCTCCATGTATTTGAGTTCTTTCTGACTTTCTTCTTGTGATTGAGTTCTAGTTTCAAAGCATTGTGGTCTGAAAATAGGCAGGGAGGGGCGCCTGGGTGGCTCAGTTGGTTAAGCGACTGCCTTCGGCTCAGGTCATGATCCTGGAGTCCCGGGATCGAGTCCCGCATTAGGCTCCCTGCTCGGCAGGGAGTCTGCTTCTCCCTCTGACCCTCCTCCCTCTCATGCTCTCTGTATCTCATTCTCTCTGTCTCAAATAAATAAATAAAAAATCTTTAAAAAAATAAATAAATAAAAAAAAGAAAATAGGCAGGGAATGATCCTAAACTTTTGGTATCAGTTGAGTCCTGATCTATGACCTAGGATGTGATCAATTCTGGAGAATGTTCCATGGGCACTAGAGAAGAATGTGTATTCTGGTGCTTTGGGATGGAATGTTCTGAATATGTCTGTGAAGTCCATTTGGTCCAGTGTGTCCTTTAAAGTCTTATTCCCTTGTTTCTCTTTTGCTTAGGTGATCTGTCCATTTCAGTGAGGGGGCTGTTAAAGTCCCACACAATTATTGTATTGTTGTCAATGTGTTTCTTTGCTTTTGTTATTAAGTGCCTTATATAATTGGCTGCTCCCATGTTAGGGGCATAGATATTTACAATTGTTAGATCTTCTTGTTGGATAGACCCTTTAAGTAGGATATAGTGTCCTTCCTCATCTCTTATTACAGTCTTTGGTTTAAAATCTAATGTGTCTGATATAAGGATTGCCACCCCAGCTTTCTTTTGGTGTCCATTAGCATGGTAGATGGTTTTCCACCCCTCACTTTCAATCTGGGGGTGTCTTTGGATCTAAAATGAGTCTCTTGCAGACAGCATATCGATGGGTCTTGTTTTTTAATCCAATCTGATAGCCTGTGTCCTTTGATTGGGGCATTTAGCCCATTTACATTCTCGGAAACAATTGAAAGATATGAATTTAGTGCCATTGTATTGCCTATAAGGCGACTGTTACTGTATATTGTCTATGTTCCTTTCTTTTTTTTTCTTTTTTTATTTATGTTTTTATTCTTATGTTAATCCCCATACATTACATCATTAGTTTTAGATGAAGTGTTCCATGATTCATTGTTTGTGCATAACACCCAGTGCTCCATGCAGAATGTGCCCTCCTCAATACGCACCACCATGCTAACCCATCCTCCCACCCCCCTCCCCTCTAGAACCCTGTTTCTTTTTCAGAGTCCATCGTCTCTCATGGTTCGTCTACCCCTCCGATTTCCCCTGCTTCATTCTTCCCCTCCCACTACCTTCTTCTTCTTTTTTTTTCTTAACATATATTGCATTATTTGTTTCAGAGGTACAGATCTGAGATTCAAGAGTCTTGCACAATTCACAGCAATTACCAGAGCACATACCCTCCCCAGTGTCTATCACCCAGTCACCCCATCCCTCCCACTCCACCCCCCACTCCAGCAACCCTCAGTTTGTTCCCTGCAATTAAGAATTCCTCACATCAGTGAGATCGTATGATACATGTCTTTCTCTGTTTGACTTATTTCACTCAACATAATACCCTCCAGTTCCATCCATGTCGTTGCAAATGGCAAGATCTCATTCCTTTTCATGGCTGCATAATATTCCATTATATTTATATATATATATATATATATATATATACCACTTCTTCTTTATCCATTCATCTGTCAATGGACATCTTGGCTCTTTCCACAGTTTGGCTATTGTGGACATTGCTGCCATAAACATCAGGGTGCACGTACCCCTTCGGATCCCTACTTTTGTATCCTTGGGGTAAATACCCAGTAGTGCAATTGCTGGATCATATGGTAGCTCTATTTTCAACTTTTTGAGGAACCTCCATACAGTTTTCCAGAGTGGCTGCACCAGCTTGCATTCCCACCAACAGTGTAGGAGGGTTCCCCTTTCTCCGCATCCCCGTCAACATCTGTTGTTTACTGACTGGTTAATTTTAGCCATTTTGACTGGTGTGAGGTGGTATCTCATGGAGGTTTTGATTTGGATTTCCCTGATGCTGAGCGATATTGAGCACTTTTTCATGTGTCTGTTGGCCATTTGGATGTCTTCTTTGGAAAAATGTCTGTTCATGGCTTCTGCCCATTTCTTGATTGGATTCTTTGTTCTTTGGGTGTTGAGTTTGATGAGTTCTTTATAGATTTTGGATACTAGCCCTTTATCTGATATGTCATTTGAAAATATCTTCTCCCATTCCGTCAGTTGTCTTTTGGTTTTGTTGACTGTTTCTTTTGCTGTGCAAAAGCTTTTTATCTTGATGAAGTCCCAATAGTTCATTTTTGCCCTTGCTTCCCTTGCATTTGGTGATGTTTCTAAGAAGAAGTTGCTGTGGCTGAGGTCGAAGAGATTGCTGCCTGTGTTCTCCTTTAGGATGTTGATGGACTCCTGTCTCACATTGAGGTCTTTTAACCATTTGGAGTCTATTTTAGTGTGGGATGTAAGGAAATGGTCCAGTTTCATTCTTCTGCAAGTGGCAGTCCAATTTCCCCAACGCCATTTGTTGAAGAGACTGTCTTTTTTCCATTAGACATTCTTTCCTGCTTTGTCAAAGATGAGTTGACCATAGAGTTGAGGGTCCATTTCTGGGCTCTCTATTCTGTTCCATTGATCTATGTGTCTGTTTTTGTGCCAGTACCATACTGTCTTGATGATAACAGCTTTGTAATAGAGCTGGAAGTCCGGAATTGTGATGCCGCCAGCTTTGCTTTTCTTTTTCAACATTCCTCTGGCTATGTGGGGTCTTTTCTGGTTCCATACAAATTTTAGGATTATTTGTTCCATTTCTTTGAAAAAAGTGGATGGTATTTTGATGGGGAATGCATTGAGTGTGTAGATTGCTCTAGGTAGCATTGACATCTTCACAATATTTGTTCTTCTAATCCATGAGCATGGAACATTTTTCCATTTCTTTGTGTCTTCCTCAATTTCTTTCATGAGTATTCTATAGTTTTCTGAGTACATATCCTTTGCCTCTTTCGTTAGATTTATTCCTAGGTATCTTGTGGTTTTGGGTGCAATTGTAAATCAGATCGACTCCTTAATTTCCCTTTCTTCTGTCTTGTTGTTGGTGTATAGGAATGCCACTGATTTCTGAGCATTGATTTTATATCCTGCCACTTTACTGAATTCCTGTATGAGTTCTAGCAGTTTTGGGGTGGAGTCTTTTGGGTTTTCCACATAAAGTATCATATCATCTGCAAAGAGTGAGAGTTTGACTTCTTCTTTGCCAATTTGGATGCCTTTTATTTCTTTTTGTTGTCTGATTGCTATGGCTAGGACTTCTAATATTACATTGAATAGCAGTGGTGGTAGTGGACATCCCCACTGCATTCCTGACCTTAGGGGGAAAGCTCTCAGTTTTTCCCCATTGAGAATGACATTCACTATAGGTTTTTCATAGATGGCTTTTATGATATTGAGGTATGTACCCTCTATCGCTATACTCTGAAGAGTTTTGATCAAGGTAGGATGCTGTACCTTGTCAAATGCTTTTTCTGCATCTACTGAGAGGATCATATGATTCTTGTTCTTTCTTTTGTTTATGTATTGTATCACATTGATTGATTTGTGGATGTTGAACCAACCTTGCAGCCTAGGGGTAAATCCCACTTGGTTGTGGTGAATAATCCTCTTAATGTACTGTTGGATCCTATGGGCTAGTATTTTGGTGAGAATTTTTGCACCCATGTTCATCAAGGATATTGGTCTGTAATTCTCCTTTTTAATGGGGTCTTTGTCTGGTTTTGGGATCAAGGTAATGCTGGCCTCATAAAATGAGTTTCGAAGTTTTACTTCCATTTCTATTTTTTGGAACAGTTTCAGAAGAATGGGTATTAATTCTTCTTTAAATGTTTGGTAGAATTCCCCTGGAAAGCCATCTGGCCCTGGGCTTTTGTTTCTTGGATGATTTTTGATGACTGCTTCAATTTCCTTAGTGGTTATAGGTCTGTTCAGGTTTTCTATTTCTTCGTGGTTCAGTTTTGGTAGTTGATACATCTCTAGGAATGCATCCATTTCTTCCAGGTTATCTAATTTGCTGGCATAGAGTTGCTCATAAAATGTTCTTATAATTGTTTGTATTTCTTTCGTGTTGGTTGTGATCTCTCCTCTTTCAATCATGATTTTGTTGATCTGGGTCATTTCTCTTTTCTTTTTGAATAGTCTGGCCAGGGGTTTAACAATCTTGTTAATTCTTTCAAAGAACCAGCTCCTAGTTTCGTTGATCTGTTCTACTGATCTATTGGTTTCTATTTCATTGATGTCTGCTCTGATCTTTATTATTTCTCTTATCCTGCTGGGTTTAGGCTTTATTTGCTGCTCTTTCTCCAGCTCCTTTAGGTGTAGGGTTAGGTTGTGTACTTGAGACCTTTCTTGTTTCTTGAGAAAGGCTTGTATTGCTATATACTTTCCTCTTAGGACTGCCTTTGCTGCATCCCAAAGATTTTGAATAGTTGTGTTTTCATTTTCATTGGTTCCATGAATTTTTTAAATTCTTCTTTAATTTCCTGGTTGACCCATTCATTCTTTAGTAGGATGCTCTTTAGCCTCCATGTATTTGAGTTCTTTCTGACTTTCTTCTTGTGATTGAGTTCTAGTTTCAAAGCATTGTGGTCTGAAAATAGGCAGGGAGGGGCGCCTGGGTGGCTCAGTTGGTTAAGCGACTGCCTTCGGCTCAGGTCATGATCCTGGAGTCCCGGGATCGAGTCCCGCATTAGGCTCCCTGCTCGGCAGGGAGTCTGCTTCTCCCTCTGACCCTCCTCCCTCTCATGCTCTCTGTATCTCATTCTCTCTGTCTCAAATAAATAAATAAAAAATCTTTAAAAAAATAAATAAATAAAAAAAAGAAAATAGGCAGGGAATGATCCTAAACTTTTGGTATCAGTTGAGTCCTGATCTATGACCTAGGATGTGATCAATTCTGGAGAATGTTCCATGGGCACTAGAGAAGAATGTGTATTCTGGTGCTTTGGGATGGAATGTTCTGAATATGTCTGTGAAGTCCATTTGGTCCAGTGTGTCCTTTAAAGTCTTATTCCCTTGTTTCTCTTTTGCTTAGGTGATCTGTCCATTTCAGTGAGGGGGCTGTTAAAGTCCCACACAATTATTGTATTGTTGTCAATGTGTTTCTTTGCTTTTGTTATTAAGTGCCTTATATAATTGGCTGCTCCCATGTTAGGGGCATAGATATTTACAATTGTTAGATCTTCTTGTTGGATAGACCCTTTAAGTAGGATATAGTGTCCTTCCTCATCTCTTATTACAGTCTTTGGTTTAAAATCTAATGTGTCTGATATAAGGATTGCCACCCCAGCTTTCTTTTGGTGTCCATTAGCATGGTAGATGGTTTTCCACCCCTCACTTTCAATCTGGGGGTGTCTTTGGATCTAAAATGAGTCTCTTGCAGACAGCATATCGATGGGTCTTGTTTTTTAATCCAATCTGATAGCCTGTGTCCTTTGATTGGGGCATTTAGCCCATTTACATTCTCGGAAACAATTGAAAGATATGAATTTAGTGCCATTGTATTGCCTATAAGGCGACTGTTACTGTATATTGTCTATGTTCCTTTCTTTTTTTTTCTTTTTTTATTTATGTTTTTATTCTTATGTTAATCCCCATACATTACATCATTAGTTTTAGATGAAGTGTTCCATGATTCATTGTTTGTGCATAACACCCAGTGCTCCATGCAGAATGTGCCCTCCTCAATACGCACCACCATGCTAACCCATCCTCCCACCCCCCTCCCCTCTAGAACCCTGTTTCTTTTTCAGAGTCCATCGTCTCTCATGGTTCGTCTACCCCTCCGATTTCCCCTGCTTCATTCTTCCCCTCCCACTACCTTCTTCTTCTTTTTTTTTCTTAACATATATTGCATTATTTGTTTCAGAGGTACAGATCTGAGATTCAAGAGTCTTGCACAATTCACAGCAATTACCAGAGCACATACCCTCCCCAGTGTCTATCACCCAGTCACCCCATCCCTCCCACTCCACCCCCCACTCCAGCAACCCTCAGTTTGTTCCCTGCAATTAAGAATTCCTCACATCAGTGAGATCGTATGATACATGTCTTTCTCTGTTTGACTTATTTCACTCAACATAATACCCTCCAGTTCCATCCATGTCGTTGCAAATGGCAAGATCTCATTCCTTTTCATGGCTGCATAATATTCCATTATATTTATATATATATATATATATATATATACCACTTCTTCTTTATCCATTCATCTGTCAATGGACATCTTGGCTCTTTCCACAGTTTGGCTATTGTGGACATTGCTGCCATAAACATCAGGGTGCACGTACCCCTTCGGATCCCTACTTTTGTATCCTTGGGGTAAATACCCAGTAGTGCAATTGCTGGATCATATGGTAGCTCTATTTTCAACTTTTTGAGGAACCTCCATACAGTTTTCCAGAGTGGCTGCACCAGCTTGCATTCCCACCAACAGTGTAGGAGGGTTCCCCTTTCTCCGCATCCCCGTCAACATCTGTTGTTTACTGACTGGTTAATTTTAGCCATTTTGACTGGTGTGAGGTGGTATCTCATGGAGGTTTTGATTTGGATTTCCCTGATGCTGAGCGATATTGAGCACTTTTTCATGTGTCTGTTGGCCATTTGGATGTCTTCTTTGGAAAAATGTCTGTTCATGGCTTCTGCCCATTTCTTGATTGGATTCTTTGTTCTTTGGGTGTTGAGTTTGATGAGTTCTTTATAGATTTTGGATACTAGCCCTTTATCTGATATGTCATTTGAAAATATCTTCTCCCATTCCGTCAGTTGTCTTTTGGTTTTGTTGACTGTTTCTTTTGCTGTGCAAAAGCTTTTTATCTTGATGAAGTCCCAATAGTTCATTTTTGCCCTTGCTTCCCTTGCATTTGGTGATGTTTCTAAGAAGAAGTTGCTGTGGCTGAGGTCGAAGAGATTGCTGCCTGTGTTCTCCTTTAGGATGTTGATGGACTCCTGTCTCACATTGAGGTCTTTTAACCATTTGGAGTCTATTTTAGTGTGGGATGTAAGGAAATGGTCCAGTTTCATTCTTCTGCAAGTGGCAGTCCAATTTCCCCAACGCCATTTGTTGAAGAGACTGTCTTTTTTCCATTAGACATTCTTTCCTGCTTTGTCAAAGATGAGTTGACCATAGAGTTGAGGGTCCATTTCTGGGCTCTCTATTCTGTTCCATTGATCTATGTGTCTGTTTTTGTGCCAGTACCATACTGTCTTGATGATAACAGCTTTGTAATAGAGCTGGAAGTCCGGAATTGTGATGCCGCCAGCTTTGCTTTTCTTTTTCAACATTCCTCTGGCTATGTGGGGTCTTTTCTGGTTCCATACAAATTTTAGGATTATTTGTTCCATTTCTTTGAAAAAAGTGGATGGTATTTTGATGGGGAATGCATTGAGTGTGTAGATTGCTCTAGGTAGCATTGACATCTTCACAATATTTGTTCTTCTAATCCATGAGCATGGAACATTTTTCCATTTCTTTGTGTCTTCCTCAATTTCTTTCATGAGTATTCTATAGTTTTCTGAGTACATATCCTTTGCCTCTTTCGTTAGATTTATTCCTAGGTATCTTGTGGTTTTGGGTGCAATTGTAAATCAGATCGACTCCTTAATTTCCCTTTCTTCTGTCTTGTTGTTGGTGTATAGGAATGCCACTGATTTCTGAGCATTGATTTTATATCCTGCCACTTTACTGAATTCCTGTATGAGTTCTAGCAGTTTTGGGGTGGAGTCTTTTGGGTTTTCCACATAAAGTATCATATCATCTGCAAAGAGTGAGAGTTTGACTTCTTCTTTGCCAATTTGGATGCCTTTTATTTCTTTTTGTTGTCTGATTGCTATGGCTAGGACTTCTAATATTACATTGAAT
Organism: Mirounga angustirostris; assembly: GCF_029215605.1. NCBI lineage: Eukaryota > Metazoa > Chordata > Mammalia > Carnivora > Phocidae > Mirounga > Mirounga angustirostris. The sequence continues at coordinate 61,472 of NW_026991831.1, forward strand.
AGCAGTGGTGGTAGTGGACATCCCCACTGCATTCCTGACCTTAGGGGGAAAGCTCTCAGTTTTTCCCCATTGAGAATGACATTCACTATAGGTTTTTCATAGATGGCTTTTATGATATTGAGGTATGTACCCTCTATCGCTATACTCTGAAGAGTTTTGATCAAGGTAGGATGCTGTACCTTGTCAAATGCTTTTTCTGCATCTACTGAGAGGATCATATGATTCTTGTTCTTTCTTTTGTTTATGTATTGTATCACATTGATTGATTTGTGGATGTTGAACCAACCTTGCAGCCTAGGGGTAAATCCCACTTGGTTGTGGTGAATAATCCTCTTAATGTACTGTTGGATCCTATGGGCTAGTATTTTGGTGAGAATTTTTGCACCCATGTTCATCAAGGATATTGGTCTGTAATTCTCCTTTTTAATGGGGTCTTTGTCTGGTTTTGGGATCAAGGTAATGCTGGCCTCATAAAATGAGTTTCGAAGTTTTACTTCCATTTCTATTTTTTGGAACAGTTTCAGAAGAATGGGTATTAATTCTTCTTTAAATGTTTGGTAGAATTCCCCTGGAAAGCCATCTGGCCCTGGGCTTTTGTTTCTTGGATGATTTTTGATGACTGCTTCAATTTCCTTAGTGGTTATAGGTCTGTTCAGGTTTTCTATTTCTTCGTGGTTCAGTTTTGGTAGTTGATACATCTCTAGGAATGCATCCATTTCTTCCAGGTTATCTAATTTGCTGGCATAGAGTTGCTCATAAAATGTTCTTATAATTGTTTGTATTTCTTTCGTGTTGGTTGTGATCTCTCCTCTTTCAATCATGATTTTGTTGATCTGGGTCATTTCTCTTTTCTTTTTGAATAGTCTGGCCAGGGGTTTAACAATCTTGTTAATTCTTTCAAAGAACCAGCTCCTAGTTTCGTTGATCTGTTCTACTGATCTATTGGTTTCTATTTCATTGATGTCTGCTCTGATCTTTATTATTTCTCTTATCCTGCTGGGTTTAGGCTTTATTTGCTGCTCTTTCTCCAGCTCCTTTAGGTGTAGGGTTAGGTTGTGTACTTGAGACCTTTCTTGTTTCTTGAGAAAGGCTTGTATTGCTATATACTTTCCTCTTAGGACTGCCTTTGCTGCATCCCAAAGATTTTGAATAGTTGTGTTTTCATTTTCATTGGTTCCATGAATTTTTTAAATTCTTCTTTAATTTCCTGGTTGACCCATTCATTCTTTAGTAGGATGCTCTTTAGCCTCCATGTATTTGAGTTCTTTCTGACTTTCTTCTTGTGATTGAGTTCTAGTTTCAAAGCATTGTGGTCTGAAAATAGGCAGGGAGGGGCGCCTGGGTGGCTCAGTTGGTTAAGCGACTGCCTTCGGCTCAGGTCATGATCCTGGAGTCCCGGGATCGAGTCCCGCATTAGGCTCCCTGCTCGGCAGGGAGTCTGCTTCTCCCTCTGACCCTCCTCCCTCTCATGCTCTCTGTATCTCATTCTCTCTGTCTCAAATAAATAAATAAAAAATCTTTAAAAAAATAAATAAATAAAAAAAAGAAAATAGGCAGGGAATGATCCTAAACTTTTGGTATCAGTTGAGTCCTGATCTATGACCTAGGATGTGATCAATTCTGGAGAATGTTCCATGGGCACTAGAGAAGAATGTGTATTCTGGTGCTTTGGGATGGAATGTTCTGAATATGTCTGTGAAGTCCATTTGGTCCAGTGTGTCCTTTAAAGTCTTATTCCCTTGTTTCTCTTTTGCTTAGGTGATCTGTCCATTTCAGTGAGGGGGCTGTTAAAGTCCCACACAATTATTGTATTGTTGTCAATGTGTTTCTTTGCTTTTGTTATTAAGTGCCTTATATAATTGGCTGCTCCCATGTTAGGGGCATAGATATTTACAATTGTTAGATCTTCTTGTTGGATAGACCCTTTAAGTAGGATATAGTGTCCTTCCTCATCTCTTATTACAGTCTTTGGTTTAAAATCTAATGTGTCTGATATAAGGATTGCCACCCCAGCTTTCTTTTGGTGTCCATTAGCATGGTAGATGGTTTTCCACCCCTCACTTTCAATCTGGGGGTGTCTTTGGATCTAAAATGAGTCTCTTGCAGACAGCATATCGATGGGTCTTGTTTTTTAATCCAATCTGATAGCCTGTGTCCTTTGATTGGGGCATTTAGCCCATTTACATTCTCGGAAACAATTGAAAGATATGAATTTAGTGCCATTGTATTGCCTATAAGGCGACTGTTACTGTATATTGTCTATGTTCCTTTCTTTTTTTTTCTTTTTTTATTTATGTTTTTATTCTTATGTTAATCCCCATACATTACATCATTAGTTTTAGATGAAGTGTTCCATGATTCATTGTTTGTGCATAACACCCAGTGCTCCATGCAGAATGTGCCCTCCTCAATACGCACCACCATGCTAACCCATCCTCCCACCCCCCTCCCCTCTAGAACCCTGTTTCTTTTTCAGAGTCCATCGTCTCTCATGGTTCGTCTACCCCTCCGATTTCCCCTGCTTCATTCTTCCCCTCCCACTACCTTCTTCTTCTTTTTTTTTTCTTAACATATATTGCATTATTTGTTTCAGAGGTACAGATCTGAGATTCAAGAGTCTTGCACAATTCACAGCAATTACCAGAGCACATACCCTCCCCAGTGTCTATCACCCAGTCACCCCATCCCTCCCACTCCACCCCCCACTCCAGCAACCCTCAGTTTGTTCCCTGCAATTAAGAATTCCTCACATCAGTGAGATCGTATGATACATGTCTTTCTCTGTTTGACTTATTTCACTCAACATAATACCCTCCAGTTCCATCCATGTCGTTGCAAATGGCAAGATCTCATTCCTTTTCATGGCTGCATAATATTCCATTATATATATATATATATATATATATATATATATATATATATATATATATATATATATATATATATACCACTTCTTCTTTATCCATTCATCTGTCAATGGACATCTTGGCTCTTTCCACAGTTTGGCTATTGTGGACATTGCTGCCATAAACATCAGGGTGCACGTACCCCTTCGGATCCCTACTTTTGTATCCTTGGGGTAAATACCCAGTAGTGCAATTGCTGGATCATATGGTAGCTCTATTTTCAACTTTTTGAGGAACCTCCATACAGTTTTCCAGAGTGGCTGCACCAGCTTGCATTCCCACCAACAGTGTAGGAGGGTTCCCCTTTCTCCGCATCCCCGTCAACATCTGTTGTTTACTGACTGGTTAATTTTAGCCATTTTGACTGGTGTGAGGTGGTATCTCATGGAGGTTTTGATTTGGATTTCCCTGATGCTGAGCGATATTGAGCACTTTTTCATGTGTCTGTTGGCCATTTGGATGTCTTCTTTGGAAAAATGTCTGTTCATGGCTTCTGCCCATTTCTTGATTGGATTCTTTGTTCTTTGGGTGTTGAGTTTGATGAGTTCTTTATAGATTTTGGATACTAGCCCTTTATCTGATATGTCATTTGAAAATATCTTCTCCCATTCCGTCAGTTGTCTTTTGGTTTTGTTGACTGTTTCTTTTGCTGTGCAAAAGCTTTTTATCTTGATGAAGTCCCAATAGTTCATTTTTGCCCTTGCTTCCCTTGCATTTGGTGATGTTTCTAAGAAGAAGTTGCTGTGGCTGAGGTCGAAGAGATTGCTGCCTGTGTTCTCCTTTAGGATGTTGATGGACTCCTGTCTCACATTGAGGTCTTTTAACCATTTGGAGTCTATTTTAGTGTGGGATGTAAGGAAATGGTCCAGTTTCATTCTTCTGCAAGTGGCAGTCCAATTTCCCCAACACCATTTGTTGAAGAGACTGTCTTTTTTCCATTAGACATTCTTTCCTGCTTTGTCAAAGATGAGTTGACCATAGAGTTGAGGGTCCATTTCTGGGCTCTCTATTCTGTTCCATTGATCTATGTGTCTGTTTTTGTGCCAGTACCATACTGTCTTGATGATAACAGCTTTGTAATAGAGCTGGAAGTCCGGAATTGTGATGCCGCCAGCTTTGCTTTTCTTTTTCAACATTCCTCTGGCTATGTGGGGTCTTTTCTGGTTCCATACAAATTTTAGGATTATTTGTTCCATTTCTTTGAAAAAAGTGGATGGTATTTTGATGGGGAATGCATTGAGTGTGTAGATTGCTCTAGGTAGCATTGACATCTTCACAATATTTGTTCTTCTAATCCATGAGCATGGAACATTTTTCCATTTCTTTGTGTCTTCCTCAATTTCTTTCATGAGTATTCTATAGTTTTCTGAGTACATATCCTTTGCCTCTTTCGTTAGATTTATTCCTAGGTATCTTGTGGTTTTGGGTGCAATTGTAAATCAGATCGACTCCTTAATTTCCCTTTCTTCTGTCTTGTTGTTGGTGTATAGGAATGCCACTGATTTCTGAGCATTGATTTTATATCCTGCCACTTTACTGAATTCCTGTATGAGTTCTAGCAGTTTTGGGGTGGAGTCTTTTGGGTTTTCCACATAAAGTATCATATCATCTGCAAAGAGTGAGAGTTTGACTTCTTCTTTGCCAATTTGGATGCCTTTTATTTCTTTTTGTTGTCTGATTGCTATGGCTAGGACTTCTAATATTACATTGAATAGCAGTGGTGGTAGTGGACATCCCCACTGCATTCCTGACCTTAGGGGGAAAGCTCTCAGTTTTTCCCCATTGAGAATGACATTCACTATAGGTTTTTCATAGATGGCTTTTATGATATTGAGGTATGTACCCTCTATCGCTATACTCTGAAGAGTTTTGATCAAGGTAGGATGCTGTACCTTGTCAAATGCTTTTTCTGCATCTACTGAGAGGATCATATGATTCTTGTTCTTTCTTTTGTTTATGTATTGTATCACATTGATTGATTTGTGGATGTTGAACCAACCTTGCAGCCTAGGGGTAAATCCCACTTGGTTGTGGTGAATAATCCTCTTAATGTACTGTTGGATCCTATGGGCTAGTATTTTGGTGAGAATTTTTGCACCCATGTTCATCAAGGATATTGGTCTGTAATTCTCCTTTTTAATGGGGTCTTTGTCTGGTTTTGGGATCAAGGTAATGCTGGCCTCATAAAATGAGTTTCGAAGTTTTACTTCCATTTCTATTTTTTGGAACAGTTTCAGAAGAATGGGTATTAATTCTTCTTTAAATGTTTGGTAGAATTCCCCTGGAAAGCCATCTGGCCCTGGGCTTTTGTTTCTTGGATGATTTTTGATGACTGCTTCAATTTCCTTAGTGGTTATAGGTCTGTTCAGGTTTTCTATTTCTTCCTGGTTCAGTTTTGGTAGTTGATACATCTCTAGGAATGCATCCATTTCTTCCAGGTTATCTAATTTGCTGGCATAGAGTTGCTCATAAAATGTTCTTATAATTGTTTGTATTTCTTTCGTGTTGGTTGTGATCTCTCCTCTTTCAATCATGATTTTGTTGATCTGGGTCATTTCTCTTTTCTTTTTGAATAGTCTGGCCAGGGGTTTAACAATCTTGTTAATTCTTTCAAAGAACCAGCTCCTAGTTTCGTTGATCTGTTCTACTGATCTATTGGTTTCTATTTCATTGATGTCTGCTCTGATCTTTATTATTTCTCTTATCCTGCTGGGTTTAGGCTTTATTTGCTGCTCTTTCTCCAGCTCCTTTAGGTGTAGGGTTAGGTTGTGTACTTGAGACCTTTCTTGTTTCTTGAGAAAGGCTTGTATTGCTATATACTTTCCTCTTAGGACTGCCTTTGCTGCATCCCAAAGATTTTGAATAGTTGTGTTTTCATTTTCATTGGTTCCATGAATTTTTTAAATTCTTCTTTAATTTCCTGGTTGACCCATTCATTCTTTAGTAGGATGCTCTTTAGCCTCCATGTATTTGAGTTCTTTCTGACTTTCTTCTTGTGATTGAGTTCTAGTTTCAAAGCATTGTGGTCTGAAAATAGGCAGGGAGGGGCGCCTGGGTGGCTCAGTTGGTTAAGCGACTGCCTTCGGCTCAGGTCATGATCCTGGAGTCCCGGGATCGAGTCCCGCATTAGGCTCCCTGCTCGGCAGGGAGTCTGCTTCTCCCTCTGACCCTCCTCCCTCTCATGCTCTCTGTATCTCATTCTCTCTGTCTCAAATAAATAAATAAAAAATCTTTAAAAAAATAAATAAATAAAAAAAAGAAAATAGGCAGGGAATGATCCTAAACTTTTGGTATCAGTTGAGTCCTGATCTATGACCTAGGATGTGATCAATTCTGGAGAATGTTCCATGGGCACTAGAGAAGAATGTGTATTCTGGTGCTTTGGGATGGAATGTTCTGAATATGTCTGTGAAGTCCATTTGGTCCAGTGTGTCCTTTAAAGTCTTATTCCCTTGTTTCTCTTTTGCTTAGGTGATCTGTCCATTTCAGTGAGGGGGCTGTTAAAGTCCCACACAATTATTGTATTGTTGTCAATGTGTTTCTTTGCTTTTGTTATTAAGTGCCTTATATAATTGGCTGCTCCCATGTTAGGGGCATAGATATTTACAATTGTTAGATCTTCTTGTTGGATAGACCCTTTAAGTAGGATATAGTGTCCTTCCTCATCTCTTATTACAGTCTTTGGTTTAAAATCTAATGTGTCTGATATAAGGATTGCCACCCCAGCTTTCTTTTGGTGTCCATTAGCATGGTAGATGGTTTTCCACCCCTCACTTTCAATCTGGGGGTGTCTTTGGATCTAAAATGAGTCTCTTGCAGACAGCATATCGATGGGTCTTGTTTTTTAATCCAATCTGATAGCCTGTGTCCTTTGATTGGGGCATTTAGCCCATTTACATTCTCGGAAACAATTGAAAGATATGAATTTAGTGCCATTGTATTGCCTATAAGGCGACTGTTACTGTATATTGTCTATGTTCCTTTCTTTTTTTTTCTTTTTTTATTTATGTTTTTATTCTTATGTTAATCCCCATACATTACATCATTAGTTTTAGATGAAGTGTTCCATGATTCATTGTTTGTGCATAACACCCAGTGCTCCATGCAGAATGTGCCCTCCTCAATACGCACCACCATGCTAACCCATCCTCCCACCCCCCTCCCCTCTAGAACCCTGTTTCTTTTTCAGAGTCCATCGTCTCTCATGGTTCGTCTACCCCTCCGATTTCCCCTGCTTCATTCTTCCCCTCCCACTACCTTCTTCTTCTTTTTTTTTTCTTAACATATATTGCATTATTTGTTTCAGAGGTACAGATCTGAGATTCAAGAGTCTTGCACAATTCACAGCAATTACCAGAGCACATACCCTCCCCAGTGTCTATCACCCAGTCACCCCATCCCTCCCACTCCACCCCCCACTCCAGCAACCCTCAGTTTGTTCCCTGCAATTAAGAATTCCTCACATCAGTGAGATCGTATGATACATGTCTTTCTCTGTTTGACTTATTTCACTCAACATAATACCCTCCAGTTCCATCCATGTCGTTGCAAATGGCAAGATCTCATTCCTTTTCATGGCTGCATAATATTCCATTATATTATATATATATATATATATATATATATATATATATATATATATATATATATATATATATATATATATACCACTTCTTCTTTATCCATTCATCTGTCAATGGACATCTTGGCTCTTTCCACAGTTTGGCTATTGTGGACATTGCTGCCATAAACATCAGGGTGCACGTACCCCTTCGGATCCCTACTTTTGTATCCTTGGGGTAAATACCCAGTAGTGCAATTGCTGGATCATATGGTAGCTCTATTTTCAACTTTTTGAGGAACCTCCATACAGTTTTCCAGAGTGGCTGCACCAGCTTGCATTCCCACCAACAGTGTAGGAGGGTTCCCCTTTCTCCGCATCCCCGTCAACATCTGTTGTTTACTGACTGGTTAATTTTAGCCATTTTGACTGGTGTGAGGTGGTATCTCATGGAGGTTTTGATTTGGATTTCCCTGATGCTGAGCGATATTGAGCACTTTTTCATGTGTCTGTTGGCCATTTGGATGTCTTCTTTGGAAAAATGTCTGTTCATGGCTTCTGCCCATTTCTTGATTGGATTCTTTGTTCTTTGGGTGTTGAGTTTGATGAGTTCTTTATAGATTTTGGATACTAGCCCTTTATCTGATATGTCATTTGAAAATATCTTCTCCCATTCCGTCAGTTGTCTTTTGGTTTTGTTGACTGTTTCTTTTGCTGTGCAAAAGCTTTTTATCTTGATGAAGTCCCAATAGTTCATTTTTGCCCTTGCTTCCCTTGCATTTGGTGATGTTTCTAAGAAGAAGTTGCTGTGGCTGAGGTCGAAGAGATTGCTGCCTGTGTTCTCCTTTAGGATGTTGATGGACTCCTGTCTCACATTGAGGTCTTTTAACCATTTGGAGTCTATTTTAGTGTGGGATGTAAGGAAATGGTCCAGTTTCATTCTTCTGCAAGTGGCAGTCCAATTTCCCCAACACCATTTGTTGAAGAGACTGTCTTTTTTCCATTAGACATTCTTTCCTGCTTTGTCAAAGATGAGTTGACCATAGAGTTGAGGGTCCATTTCTGGGCTCTCTATTCTGTTCCATTGATCTATGTGTCTGTTTTTGTGCCAGTACCATACTGTCTTGATGATAACAGCTTTGTAATAGAGCTGGAAGTCCGGAATTGTGATGCCGCCAGCTTTGCTTTTCTTTTTCAACATTCCTCTGGCTATGTGGGGTCTTTTCTGGTTCCATACAAATTTTAGGATTATTTGTTCCATTTCTTTGAAAAAAGTGGATGGTATTTTGATGGGGAATGCATTGAGTGTGTAGATTGCTCTAGGTAGCATTGACATCTTCACAATATTTGTTCTTCTAATCCATGAGCATGGAACATTTTTCCATTTCTTTGTGTCTTCCTCAATTTCTTTCATGAGTATTCTATAGTTTTCTGAGTACATATCCTTTGCCTCTTTCGTTAGATTTATTCCTAGGTATCTTGTGGTTTTGGGTGCAATTGTAAATCAGATCGACTCCTTAATTTCCCTTTCTTCTGTCTTGTTGTTGGTGTATAGGAATGCCACTGATTTCTGAGCATTGATTTTATATCCTGCCACTTTACTGAATTCCTGTATGAGTTCTAGCAGTTTTGGGGTGGAGTCTTTTGGGTTTTCCACATAAAGTATCATATCATCTGCAAAGAGTGAGAGTTTGACTTCTTCTTTGCCAATTTGGATGCCTTTTATTTCTTTTTGTTGTCTGATTGCTATGGCTAGGACTTCTAATATTACATTGAATAGCAGTGGTGGTAGTGGACATCCCCACTGCATTCCTGACCTTAGGGGGAAAGCTCTCAGTTTTTCCCCATTGAGAATGACATTCACTATAGGTTTTTCATAGATGGCTTTTATGATATTGAGGTATGTACCCTCTATCGCTATACTCTGAAGAGTTTTGATCAAGGTAGGATGCTGTACCTTGTCAAATGCTTTTTCTGCATCTACTGAGAGGATCATATGATTCTTGTTCTTTCTTTTGTTTATGTATTGTATCACATTGATTGATTTGTGGATGTTGAACCAACCTTGCAGCCTAGGGGTAAATCCCACTTGGTTGTGGTGAATAATCCTCTTAATGTACTGTTGGATCCTATGGGCTAGTATTTTGGTGAGAATTTTTGCACCCATGTTCATCAAGGATATTGGTCTGTAATTCTCCTTTTTAATGGGGTCTTTGTCTGGTTTTGGGATCAAGGTAATGCTGGCCTCATAAAATGAGTTTCGAAGTTTTACTTCCATTTCTATTTTTTGGAACAGTTTCAGAAGAATGGGTATTAATTCTTCTTTAAATGTTTGGTAGAATTCCCCTGGAAAGCCATCTGGCCCTGGGCTTTTGTTTCTTGGATGATTTTTGATGACTGCTTCAATTTCCTTAGTGGTTATAGGTCTGTTCAGGTTTTCTATTTCTTCGTGGTTCAGTTTTGGTAGTTGATACATCTCTAGGAATGCATCCATTTCTTCCAGGTTATCTAATTTGCTGGCATAGAGTTGCTCATAAAATGTTCTTATAATTGTTTGTATTTCTTTCGTGTTGGTTGTGATCTCTCCTCTTTCAATCATGATTTTGTTGATCTGGGTCATTTCTCTTTTCTTTTTGAATAGTCTGGCCAGGGGTTTAACAATCTTGTTAATTCTTTCAAAGAACCAGCTCCTAGTTTCGTTGATCTGTTCTACTGATCTATTGGTTTCTATTTCATTGATGTCTGCTCTGATCTTTATTATTTCTCTTATCCTGCTGGGTTTAGGCTTTATTTGCTGCTCTTTCTCCAGCTCCTTTAGGTGTAGGGTTAGGTTGTGTACTTGAGACCTTTCTTGTTTCTTGAGAAAGGCTTGTATTGCTATATACTTTCCTCTTAGGACTGCCTTTGCTGCATCCCAAAGATTTTGAATAGTTGTGTTTTCATTTTCATTGGTTCCATGAATTTTTTAAATTCTTCTTTAATTTCCTGGTTGACCCATTCATTCTTTAGTAGGATGCTCTTTAGCCTCCATGTATTTGAGTTCTTTCTGACTTTCTTCTTGTGATTGAGTTCTAGTTTCAAAGCATTGTGGTCTGAAAATAGGCAGGGAGGGGCGCCTGGGTGGCTCAGTTGGTTAAGCGACTGCCTTCGGCTCAGGTCATGATCCTGGAGTCCCGGGATCGAGTCCCGCATTAGGCTCCCTGCTCGGCAGGGAGTCTGCTTCTCCCTCTGACCCTCCTCCCTCTCATGCTCTCTGTATCTCATTCTCTCTGTCTCAAATAAATAAATAAAAAATCTTTAAAAAAATAAATAAATAAAAAAAAGAAAATAGGCAGGGAATGATCCTAAACTTTTGGTATCAGTTGAGTCCTGATCTATGACCTAGGATGTGATCAATTCTGGAGAATGTTCCATGGGCACTAGAGAAGAATGTGTATTCTGGTGCTTTGGGATGGAATGTTCTGAATATGTCTGTGAAGTCCATTTGGTCCAGTGTGTCCTTTAAAGTCTTATTCCCTTGTTTCTCTTTTGCTTAGGTGATCTGTCCATTTCAGTGAGGGGGCTGTTAAAGTCCCACACAATTATTGTATTGTTGTCAATGTGTTTCTTTGCTTTTGTTATTAAGTGCCTTATATAATTGGCTGCTCCCATGTTAGGGGCATAGATATTTACAATTGTTAGATCTTCTTGTTGGATAGACCCTTTAAGTAGGATATAGTGTCCTTCCTCATCTCTTATTACAGTCTTTGGTTTAAAATCTAATGTGTCTGATATAAGGATTGCCACCCCAGCTTTCTTTTGGTGTCCATTAGCATGGTAGATGGTTTTCCACCCCTCACTTTCAATCTGGGGGTGTCTTTGGATCTAAAATGAGTCTCTTGCAGACAGCATATCGATGGGTCTTGTTTTTTAATCCAATCTGATAGCCTGTGTCCTTTGATTGGGGCATTTAGCCCATTTACATTCTCGGAAACAATTGAAAGATATGAATTTAGTGCCATTGTATTGCCTATAAGGCGACTGTTACTGTATATTGTCTATGTTCCTTTCTTTTTTTTTCTTTTTTTATTTATGTTTTTATTCTTATGTTAATCCCCATACATTACATCATTAGTTTTAGATGAAGTGTTCCATGATTCATTGTTTGTGCATAACACCCAGTGCTCCATGCAGAATGTGCCCTCCTCAATACGCACCACCATGCTAACCCATCCTCCCACCCCCCTCCCCTCTAGAACCCTGTTTCTTTTTCAGAGTCCATCGTCTCTCATGGTTCGTCTACCCCTCCGATTTCCCCTGCTTCATTCTTCCCCTCCCACTACCTTCTTCTTCTTTTTTTTTTCTTAACATATATTGCATTATTTGTTTCAGAGGTACAGATCTGAGATTCAAGAGTCTTGCACAATTCACAGCAATTACCAGAGCACATACCCTCCCCAGTGTCTATCACCCAGTCACCCCATCCCTCCCACTCCACCCCCCACTCCAGCAACCCTCAGTTTGTTCCCTGCAATTAAGAATTCCTCACATCAGTGAGATCGTATGATACATGTCTTTCTCTGTTTGACTTATTTCACTCAACATAATACCCTCCAGTTCCATCCATGTCGTTGCAAATGGCAAGATCTCATTCCTTTTCATGGCTGCATAATATTCCATTATATATATATATATATATATATATATATATATATATATATATATATATATATATATATATATACCACTTCTTCTTTATCCATTCATCTGTCAATGGACATCTTGGCTCTTTCCACAGTTTGGCTATTGTGGACATTGCTGCCATAAACATCAGGGTGCACGTACCCCTTCGGATCCCTACTTTTGTATCCTTGGGGTAAATACCCAGTAGTGCAATTGCTGGATCATATGGTAGCTCTATTTTCAACTTTTTGAGGAACCTCCATACAGTTTTCCAGAGTGGCTGCACCAGCTTGCATTCCCACCAACAGTGTAGGAGGGTTCCCCTTTCTCCGCATCCCCGTCAACATCTGTTGTTTACTGACTGGTTAATTTTAGCCATTTTGACTGGTGTGAGGTGGTATCTCATGGAGGTTTTGATTTGGATTTCCCTGATGCTGAGCGATATTGAGCACTTTTTCATGTGTCTGTTGGCCATTTGGATGTCTTCTTTGGAAAAATGTCTGTTCATGGCTTCTGCCCATTTCTTGATTGGATTCTTTGTTCTTTGGGTGTTGAGTTTGATGAGTTCTTTATAGATTTTGGATACTAGCCCTTTATCTGATATGTCATTTGAAAATATCTTCTCCCATTCCGTCAGTTGTCTTTTGGTTTTGTTGACTGTTTCTTTTGCTGTGCAAAAGCTTTTTATCTTGATGAAGTCCCAATAGTTCATTTTTGCCCTTGCTTCCCTTGCATTTGGTGATGTTTCTAAGAAGAAGTTGCTGTGGCTGAGGTCGAAGAGATTGCTGCCTGTGTTCTCCTTTAGGATGTTGATGGACTCCTGTCTCACATTGAGGTCTTTTAACCATTTGGAGTCTATTTTAGTGTGGGATGTAAGGAAATGGTCCAGTTTCATTCTTCTGCAAGTGGCAGTCCAATTTCCCCAACACCATTTGTTGAAGAGACTGTCTTTGTTCCATTAGACATTCTTTCCTGCTTTGTCAAAGATGAGTTGACCATAGAGTTGAGGGTCCATTTCTGGGCTCTCTATTCTGTTCCATTGATCTATGTGTCTGTTTTTGTGCCAGTACCATACTGTCTTGATGATAACAGCTTTGTAATAGAGCTGGAAGTCCGGAATTGTGATGCCGCCAGCTTTGCTTTTCTTTTTCAACATTCCTCTGGCTATGTGGGGTCTTTTCTGGTTCCATACAAATTTTAGGATTATTTGTTCCATTTCTTTGAAAAAAGTGGATGGTATTTTGATGGGGAATGCATTGAGTGTGTAGATTGCTCTAGGTAGCATTGACATCTTCACAATATTTGTTCTTCTAATCCATGAGCATGGAACATTTTTCCATTTCTTTGTGTCTTCCTCAATTTCTTTCATGAGTATTCTATAGTTTTCTGAGTACATATCCTTTGCCTCTTTCGTTAGATTTATTCCTAGGTATCTTGTGGTTTTGGGTGCAATTGTAAATCAGATCGACTCCTTAATTTCCCTTTCTTCTGTCTTGTTGTTGGTGTATAGGAATGCCACTGATTTCTGAGCATTGATTTTATATCCTGCCACTTTACTGAATTCCTGTATGAGTTCTAGCAGTTTTGGGGTGGAGTCTTTTGGGTTTTCCACATAAAGTATCATATCATCTGCAAAGAGTGAGAGTTTGACTTCTTCTTTGCCAATTTGGATGCCTTTTATTTCTTTTTGTTGTCTGATTGCTATGGCTAGGACTTCTAATATTACATTGAATAGCAGTGGTGGTAGTGGACATCCCCACTGCATTCCTGACCTTAGGGGGAAAGCTCTCAGTTTTTCCCCATTGAGAATGACATTCACTATAGGTTTTTCATAGATGGCTTTTATGATATTGAGGTATGTACCCTCTATCGCTATACTCTGAAGAGTTTTGATCAAGGTAGGATGCTGTACCTTGTCAAATGCTTTTTCTGCATCTACTGAGAGGATCATATGATTCTTGTTCTTTCTTTTGTTTATGTATTGTATCACATTGATTGATTTGTGGATGTTGAACCAACCTTGCAGCCTAGGGGTAAATCCCACTTGGTTGTGGTGAATAATCCTCTTAATGTACTGTTGGATCCTATGGGCTAGTATTTTGGTGAGAATTTTTGCACCCATGTTCATCAAGGATATTGGTCTGTAATTCTCCTTTTTAATGGGGTCTTTGTCTGGTTTTGGGATCAAGGTAATGCTGGCCTCATAAAATGAGTTTCGAAGTTTTACTTCCATTTCTATTTTTTGGAACAGTTTCAGAAGAATGGGTATTAATTCTTCTTTAAATGTTTGGTAGAATTCCCCTGGAAAGCCATCTGGCCCTGGGCTTTTGTTTCTTGGATGATTTTTGATGACTGCTTCAATTTCCTTAGTGGTTATAGGTCTGTTCAGGTTTTCTATTTCTTCGTGGTTCAGTTTTGGTAGTTGATACATCTCTAGGAATGCATCCATTTCTTCCAGGTTATCTAATTTGCTGGCATAGAGTTGCTCATAAAATGTTCTTATAATTGTTTGTATTTCTTTCGTGTTGGTTGTGATCTCTCCTCTTTCAATCATGATTTTGTTGATCTGGGTCATTTCTCTTTTCTTTTTGAATAGTCTGGCCAGGGGTTTAACAATCTTGTTAATTCTTTCAAAGAACCAGCTCCTAGTTTCGTTGATCTGTTCTACTGATCTATTGGTTTCTATTTCATTGATGTCTGCTCTGATCTTTATTATTTCTCTTATCCTGCTGGGTTTAGGCTTTATTTGCTGCTCTTTCTCCAGCTCCTTTAGGTGTAGGGTTAGGTTGTGTACTTGAGACCTTTCTTGTTTCTTGAGAAAGGCTTGTATTGCTATATACTTTCCTCTTAGGACTGCCTTTGCTGCATCCCAAAGATTTTGAATAGTTGTGTTTTCATTTTCATTGGTTCCATGAATTTTTTAAATTCTTCTTTAATTTCCTGGTTGACCCATTCATTCTTTAGTAGGATGCTCTTTAGCCTCCATGTATTTGAGTTCTTTCTGACTTTCTTCTTGTGATTGAGTTCTAGTTTCAAAGCATTGTGGTCTGAAAATAGGCAGGGAGGGGCGCCTGGGTGGCTCAGTTGGTTAAGCGACTGCCTTCGGCTCAGGTCATGATCCTGGAGTCCCGGGATCGAGTCCCGCATTAGGCTCCCTGCTCGGCAGGGAGTCTGCTTCTCCCTCTGACCCTCCTCCCTCTCATGCTCTCTGTATCTCATTCTCTCTGTCTCAAATAAATAAATAAAAAATCTTTAAAAAAATAAATAAATAAAAAAAAGAAAATAGGCAGGGAATGATCCTAAACTTTTGGTATCAGTTGAGTCCTGATCTATGACCTAGGATGTGATCAATTCTGGAGAATGTTCCATGGGCACTAGAGAAGAATGTGTATTCTGGTGCTTTGGGATGGAATGTTCTGAATATGTCTGTGAAGTCCATTTGGTCCAGTGTGTCCTTTAAAGTCTTATTCCCTTGTTTCTCTTTTGCTTAGGTGATCTGTCCATTTCAGTGAGGGGGCTGTTAAAGTCCCACACAATTATTGTATTGTTGTCAATGTGTTTCTTTGCTTTTGTTATTAAGTGCCTTATATAATTGGCTGCTCCCATGTTAGGGGCATAGATATTTACAATTGTTAGATCTTCTTGTTGGATAGACCCTTTAAGTAGGATATAGTGTCCTTCCTCATCTCTTATTACAGTCTTTGGTTTAAAATCTAATGTGTCTGATATAAGGATTGCCACCCCAGCTTTCTTTTGGTGTCCATTAGCATGGTAGATGGTTTTCCACCCCTCACTTTCAATCTGGGGGTGTCTTTGGATCTAAAATGAGTCTCTTGCAGACAGCATATCGATGGGTCTTGTTTTTTAATCCAATCTGATAGCCTGTGTCCTTTGATTGGGGCATTTAGCCCATTTACATTCTCGGAAACAATTGAAAGATATGAATTTAGTGCCATTGTATTGCCTATAAGGCGACTGTTACTGTATATTGTCTATGTTCCTTTCTTTTTTTTTCTTTTTTTATTTATGTTTTTATTCTTATGTTAATCCCCATACATTACATCATTAGTTTTAGATGAAGTGTTCCATGATTCATTGTTTGTGCATAACACCCAGTGCTCCATGCAGAATGTGCCCTCCTCAATACGCACCACCATGCTAACCCATCCTCCCACCCCCCTCCCCTCTAGAACCCTGTTTCTTTTTCAGAGTCCATCGTCTCTCATGGTTCGTCTACCCCTCCGATTTCCCCTGCTTCATTCTTCCCCTCCCACTACCTTCTTCTTCTTTTTTTTTTCTTAACATATATTGCATTATTTGTTTCAGAGGTACAGATCTGAGATTCAAGAGTCTTGCACAATTCACAGCAATTACCAGAGCACATACCCTCCCCAGTGTCTATCACCCAGTCACCCCATCCCTCCCACTCCACCCCCCACTCCAGCAACCCTCAGTTTGTTCCCTGCAATTAAGAATTCCTCACATCAGTGAGATCGTATGATACATGTCTTTCTCTGTTTGACTTATTTCACTCAACATAATACCCTCCAGTTCCATCCATGTCGTTGCAAATGGCAAGATCTCATTCCTTTTCATGGCTGCATAATATTCCATTATATATATATATATATATATATATATATATATATATATATATATATATATATATATATATATATACCACTTCTTCTTTATCCATTCATCTGTCAATGGACATCTTGGCTCTTTCCACAGTTTGGCTATTGTGGACATTGCTGCCATAAACATCAGGGTGCACGTACCCCTTCGGATCCCTACTTGATCCCTACTTTTGTATCCTTGGGGTAAATACCCAGTAGTGCAATTGCTGGATCATATGGTAGCTCTATTTTCAACTTTTTGAGGAACCTCCATACAGTTTTCCAGAGTGGCTGCACCAGCTTGCATTCCCACCAACAGTGTAGGAGGGTTCCCCTTTCTCCGCATCCCCGTCAACATCTGTTGTTTACTGACTGGTTAATTTTAGCCATTTTGACTGGTGTGAGGTGGTATCTCATGGAGGTTTTGATTTGGATTTCCCTGATGCTGAGCGATATTGAGCACTTTTTCATGTGTCTGTTGGCCATTTGGATGTCTTCTTTGGAAAAATGTCTGTTCATGGCTTCTGCCCATTTCTTGATTGGATTCTTTGTTCTTTGGGTGTTGAGTTTGATGAGTTCTTTATAGATTTTGGATACTAGCCCTTTATCTGATATGTCATTTGAAAATATCTTCTCCCATTCCGTCAGTTGTCTTTTGGTTTTGTTGACTGTTTCTTTTGCTGTGCAAAAGCTTTTTATCTTGATGAAGTCCCAATAGTTCATTTTTGCCCTTGCTTCCCTTGCATTTGGTGATGTTTCTAAGAAGAAGTTGCTGTGGCTGAGGTCGAAGAGATTGCTGCCTGTGTTCTCCTTTAGGATGTTGATGGACTCCTGTCTCACATTGAGGTCTTTTAACCATTTGGAGTCTATTTTAGTGTGGGATGTAAGGAAATGGTCCAGTTTCATTCTTCTGCAAGTGGCAGTCCAATTTCCCCAACACCATTTGTTGAAGAGACTGTCTTTGTTCCATTAGACATTCTTTCCTGCTTTGTCAAAGATGAGTTGACCATAGAGTTGAGGGTCCATTTCTGGGCTCTCTATTCTGTTCCATTGATCTATGTGTCTGTTTTTGTGCCAGTACCATACTGTCTTGATGATAACAGCTTTGTAATAGAGCTGGAAGTCCGGAATTGTGATGCCGCCAGCTTTGCTTTTCTTTTTCAACATTCCTCTGGCTATGTGGGGTCTTTTCTGGTTCCATACAAATTTTAGGATTATTTGTTCCATTTCTTTGAAAAAAGTGGATGGTATTTTGATGGGGAATGCATTGAGTGTGTAGATTGCTCTAGGTAGCATTGACATCTTCACAATATTTGTTCTTCTAATCCATGAGCATGGAACATTTTTCCATTTCTTTGTGTCTTCCTCAATTTCTTTCATGAGTATTCTATAGTTTTCTGAGTACATATCCTTTGCCTCTTTCGTTAGATTTATTCCTAGGTATCTTGTGGTTTTGGGTGCAATTGTAAATCAGATCGACTCCTTAATTTCCCTTTCTTCTGTCTTGTTGTTGGTGTATAGGAATGCCACTGATTTCTGAGCATTGATTTTATATCCTGCCACTTTACTGAATTCCTGTATGAGTTCTAGCAGTTTTGGGGTGGAGTCTTTTGGGTTTTCCACATAAAGTATCATATCATCTGCAAAGAGTGAGAGTTTGACTTCTTCTTTGCCAATTTGGATGCCTTTTATTTCTTTTTGTTGTCTGATTGCTATGGCTAGGACTTCTAATATTACATTGAATAGCAGTGGTGGTAGTGGACATCCCCACTGCATTCCTGACCTTAGGGGGAAAGCTCTCAGTTTTTCCCCATTGAGAATGACATTCACTATAGGTTTTTCATAGATGGCTTTTATGATATTGAGGTATGTACCCTCTATCGCTATACTCTGAAGAGTTTTGATCAAGGTAGGATGCTGTACCTTGTCAAATGCTTTTTCTGCATCTACTGAGAGGATCATATGATTCTTGTTCTTTCTTTTGTTTATGTATTGTATCACATTGATTGATTTGTGGATGTTGAACCAACCTTGCAGCCTAGGGGTAAATCCCACTTGGTTGTGGTGAATAATCCTCTTAATGTACTGTTGGATCCTATGGGCTAGTATTTTGGTGAGAATTTTTGCACCCATGTTCATCAAGGATATTGGTCTGTAATTCTCCTTTTTAATGGGGTCTTTGTCTGGTTTTGGGATCAAGGTAATGCTGGCCTCATAAAATGAGTTTCGAAGTTTTACTTCCATTTCTATTTTTTGGAACAGTTTCAGAAGAATGGGTATTAATTCTTCTTTAAATGTTTGGTAGAATTCCCCTGGAAAGCCATCTGGCCCTGGGCTTTTGTTTCTTGGATGATTTTTGATGACTGCTTCAATTTCCTTAGTGGTTATAGGTCTGTTCAGGTTTTCTATTTCTTCGTGGTTCAGTTTTGGTAGTTGATACATCTCTAGGAATGCATCCATTTCTTCCAGGTTATCTAATTTGCTGGCATAGAGTTGCTCATAAAATGTTCTTATAATTGTTTGTATTTCTTTCGTGTTGGTTGTGATCTCTCCTCTTTCAATCATGATTTTGTTGATCTGGGTCATTTCTCTTTTCTTTTTGAATAGTCTGGCCAGGGGTTTAACAATCTTGTTAATTCTTTCAAAGAACCAGCTCCTAGTTTCGTTGATCTGTTCTACTGATCTATTGGTTTCTATTTCATTGATGTCTGCTCTGATCTTTATTATTTCTCTTATCCTGCTGGGTTTAGGCTTTATTTGCTGCTCTTTCTCCAGCTCCTTTAGGTGTAGGGTTAGGTTGTGTACTTGAGACCTTTCTTGTTTCTTGAGAAAGGCTTGTATTGCTATATACTTTCCTCTTAGGACTGCCTTTGCTGCATCCCAAAGATTTTGAATAGTTGTGTTTTCATTTTCATTGGTTCCATGAATTTTTTAAATTCTTCTTTAATTTCCTGGTTGACCCATTCATTCTTTAGTAGGATGCTCTTTAGCCTCCATGTATTTGAGTTCTTTCTGACTTTCTTCTTGTGATTGAGTTCTAGTTTCAAAGCATTGTGGTCTGAAAATAGGCAGGGAGGGGCGCCTGGGTGGCTCAGTTGGTTAAGCGACTGCCTTCGGCTCAGGTCATGATCCTGGAGTCCCGGGATCGAGTCCCGCATTAGGCTCCCTGCTCGGCAGGGAGTCTGCTTCTCCCTCTGACCCTCCTCCCTCTCATGCTCTCTGTATCTCATTCTCTCTGTCTCAAATAAATAAATAAAAAATCTTTAAAAAAATAAATAAATAAAAAAAAGAAAATAGGCAGGGAATGATCCTAAACTTTTGGTATCAGTTGAGTCCTGATCTATGACCTAGGATGTGATCAATTCTGGAGAATGTTCCATGGGCACTAGAGAAGAATGTGTATTCTGGTGCTTTGGGATGGAATGTTCTGAATATGTCTGTGAAGTCCATTTGGTCCAGTGTGTCCTTTAAAGTCTTATTCCCTTGTTTCTCTTTTGCTTAGGTGATCTGTCCATTTCAGTGAGGGGGCTGTTAAAGTCCCACACAATTATTGTATTGTTGTCAATGTGTTTCTTTGCTTTTGTTATTAAGTGCCTTATATAATTGGCTGCTCCCATGTTAGGGGCATAGATATTTACAATTGTTAGATCTTCTTGTTGGATAGACCCTTTAAGTAGGATATAGTGTCCTTCCTCATCTCTTATTACAGTCTTTGGTTTAAAATCTAATGTGTCTGATATAAGGATTGCCACCCCAGCTTTCTTTTGGTGTCCATTAGCATGGTAGATGGTTTTCCACCCCTCACTTTCAATCTGGGGGTGTCTTTGGATCTAAAATGAGTCTCTTGCAGACAGCATATCGATGGGTCTTGTTTTTTAATCCAATCTGATAGCCTGTGTCCTTTGATTGGGGCATTTAGCCCATTTACATTCTCGGAAACAATTGAAAGATATGAATTTAGTGCCATTGTATTGCCTATAAGGCGACTGTTACTGTATATTGTCTATGTTCCTTTCTTTTTTTTTCTTTTTTTATTTATGTTTTTATTCTTATGTTAATCCCCATACATTACATCATTAGTTTTAGATGAAGTGTTCCATGATTCATTGTTTGTGCATAACACCCAGTGCTCCATGCAGAATGTGCCCTCCTCAATACGCACCACCATGCTAACCCATCCTCCCACCCCCCTCCCCTCTAGAACCCTGTTTCTTTTTCAGAGTCCATCGTCTCTCATGGTTCGTCTACCCCTCCGATTTCCCCTGCTTCATTCTTCCCCTCCCACTACCTTCTTCTTCTTTTTTTTTTCTTAACATATATTGCATTATTTGTTTCAGAGGTACAGATCTGAGATTCAAGAGTCTTGCACAATTCACAGCAATTACCAGAGCACATACCCTCCCCAGTGTCTATCACCCAGTCACCCCATCCCTCCCACTCCACCCCCCACTCCAGCAACCCTCAGTTTGTTCCCTGCAATTAAGAATTCCTCACATCAGTGAGATCGTATGATACATGTCTTTCTCTGTTTGACTTATTTCACTCAACATAATACCCTCCAGTTCCATCCATGTCGTTGCAAATGGCAAGATCTCATTCCTTTTCATGGCTGCATAATATTCCATTATATTTATATATTTATATATATATATATATATATATATACCACTTCTTCTTTATCCATTCATCTGTCAATGGACATCTTGGCTCTTTCCACAGTTTGGCTATTGTGGACATTGCTGCCATAAACATCAGGGTGCACGTACCCCTTCGGATCCCTACTTTTGTATCCTTGGGGTAAATACCCAGTAGTGCAATTGCTGGATCATATGGTAGCTCTATTTTCAACTTTTTGAGGAACCTCCATACAGTTTTCCAGAGTGGCTGCACCAGCTTGCATTCCCACCAACAGTGTAGGAGGGTTCCCCTTTCTCCGCATCCCCGTCAACATCTGTTGTTTACTGACTGGTTAATTTTAGCCATTTTGACTGGTGTGAGGTGGTATCTCATGGAGGTTTTGATTTGGATTTCCCTGATGCTGAGCGATATTGAGCACTTTTTCATGTGTCTGTTGGCCATTTGGATGTCTTCTTTGGAAAAATGTCTGTTCATGGCTTCTGCCCATTTCTTGATTGGATTCTTTGTTCTTTGGGTGTTGAGTTTGATGAGTTCTTTATAGATTTTGGATACTAGCCCTTTATCTGATATGTCATTTGAAAATATCTTCTCCCATTCCGTCAGTTGTCTTTTGGTTTTGTTGACTGTTTCTTTTGCTGTGCAAAAGCTTTTTATCTTGATGAAGTCCCAATAGTTCATTTTTGCCCTTGCTTCCCTTGCATTTGGTGATGTTTCTAAGAAGAAGTTGCTGTGGCTGAGGTCGAAGAGATTGCTGCCTGTGTTCTCCTTTAGGATGTTGATGGACTCCTGTCTCACATTGAGGTCTTTTAACCATTTGGAGTCTATTTTAGTGTGGGATGTAAGGAAATGGTCCAGTTTCATTCTTCTGCAAGTGGCAGTCCAATTTCCCCAACACCATTTGTTGAAGAGACTGTCTTTGTTCCATTAGACATTCTTTCCTGCTTTGTCAAAGATGAGTTGACCATAGAGTTGAGGGTCCATTTCTGGGCTCTCTATTCTGTTCCATTGATCTATGTGTCTGTTTTTGTGCCAGTACCATACTGTCTTGATGATAACAGCTTTGTAATAGAGCTGGAAGTCCGGAATTGTGATGCCGCCAGCTTTGCTTTTCTTTTTCAACATTCCTCTGGCTATGTGGGGTCTTTTCTGGTTCCATACAAATTTTAGGATTATTTGCTCCATTTCTTTGAAAAAAGTGGATGGTATTTTGATGGGGAATGCATTGAGTGTGTAGATTGCTCTAGGTAGCATTGACATCTTCACAATATTTGTTCTTCTAATCCATGAGCATGGAACATTTTTCCATTTCTTTGTGTCTTCCTCAATTTCTTTCATGAGTATTCTATAGTTTTCTGAGTACATATCCTTTGCCTCTTTCGTTAGATTTATTCCTAGGTATCTTGTGGTTTTGGGTGCAATTGTAAATCAGATCGACTCCTTAATTTCCCTTTCTTCTGTCTTGTTGTTGGTGTATAGGAATGCCACTGATTTCTGAGCATTGATTTTATATCCTGCCACTTTACTGAATTCCTGTATGAGTTCTAGCAGTTTTGGGGTGGAGTCTTTTGGGTTTTCCACATAAAGTATCATATCATCTGCAAAGAGTGAGAGTTTGACTTCTTCTTTGCCAATTTGGATGCCTTTTATTTCTTTTTGTTGTCTGATTGCTATGGCTAGGACTTCTAATATTACATTGAATAGCAGTGGTGGTAGTGGACATCCCCACTGCATTCCTGACCTTAGGGGGAAAGCTCTCAGTTTTTCCCCATTGAGAATGACATTCACTATAGGTTTTTCATAGATGGCTTTTATGATATTGAGGTATGTACCCTCTATCGCTATACTCTGAAGAGTTTTGATCAAGGTAGGATGCTGTACCTTGTCAAATGCTTTTTCTGCATCTACTGAGAGGATCATATGATTCTTGTTCTTTCTTTTGTTTATGTATTGTATCACATTGATTGATTTGTGGATGTTGAACCAACCTTGCAGCCTAGGGGTAAATCCCACTTGGTTGTGGTGAATAATCCTCTTAATGTACTGTTGGATCCTATGGGCTAGTATTTTGGTGAGAATTTTTGCACCCATGTTCATCAAGGATATTGGTCTGTAATTCTCCTTTTTAATGGGGTCTTTGTCTGGTTTTGGGATCAAGGTAATGCTGGCCTCATAAAATGAGTTTCGAAGTTTTACTTCCATTTCTATTTTTTGGAACAGTTTCAGAAGAATGGGTATTAATTCTTCTTTAAATGTTTGGTAGAATTCCCCTGGAAAGCCATCTGGCCCTGGGCTTTTGTTTCTTGGATGATTTTTGATGACTGCTTCAATTTCCTTAGTGGTTATAGGTCTGTTCAGGTTTTCTATTTCTTCGTGGTTCAGTTTTGGTAGTTGATACATCTCTAGGAATGCATCCATTTCTTCCAGGTTATCTAATTTGCTGGCATAGAGTTGCTCATAAAATGTTCTTATAATTGTTTGTATTTCTTTCGTGTTGGTTGTGATCTCTCCTCTTTCAATCATGATTTTGTTGATCTGGGTCATTTCTCTTTTCTTTTTGAATAGTCTGGCCAGGGGTTTAACAATCTTGTTAATTCTTTCAAAGAACCAGCTCCTAGTTTCGTTGATCTGTTCTACTGATCTATTGGTTTCTATTTCATTGATGTCTGCTCTGATCTTTATTATTTCTCTTATCCTGCTGGGTTTAGGCTTTATTTGCTGCTCTTTCTCCAGCTCCTTTAGGTGTAGGGTTAGGTTGTGTACTTGAGACCTTTCTTGTTTCTTGAGAAAGGCTTGTATTGCTATATACTTTCCTCTTAGGACTGCCTTTGCTGCATCCCAAAGATTTTGAATAGTTGTGTTTTCATTTTCATTGGTTCCATGAATTTTTTAAATTCTTCTTTAATTTCCTGGTTGACCCATTCATTCTTTAGTAGGATGCTCTTTAGCCTCCATGTATTTGAGTTCTTTCTGACTTTCTTCTTGTGATTGAGTTCTAGTTTCAAAGCATTGTGGTCTGAAAATAGGCAGGGAGGGGCGCCTGGGTGGCTCAGTTGGTTAAGCGACTGCCTTCGGCTCAGGTCATGATCCTGGAGTCCCGGGATCGAGTCCCGCATTAGGCTCCCTGCTCGGCAGGGAGTCTGCTTCTCCCTCTGACCCTCCTCCCTCTCATGCTCTCTGTATCTCATTCTCTCTGTCTCAAATAAATAAATAAAAAATCTTTAAAAAAATAAATAAATAAAAAAAAGAAAATAGGCAGGGAATGATCCTAAACTTTTGGTATCAGTTGAGTCCTGATCTATGACCTAGGATGTGATCAATTCTGGAGAATGTTCCATGGGCACTAGAGAAGAATGTGTATTCTGGTGCTTTGGGATGGAATGTTCTGAATATGTCTGTGAAGTCCATTTGGTCCAGTGTGTCCTTTAAAGTCTTATTCCCTTGTTTCTCTTTTGCTTAGGTGATCTGTCCATTTCAGTGAGGGGGCTGTTAAAGTCCCACACAATTATTGTATTGTTGTCAATGTGTTTCTTTGCTTTTGTTATTAAGTGCCTTATATAATTGGCTGCTCCCATGTTAGGGGCATAGATATTTACAATTGTTAGATCTTCTTGTTGGATAGACCCTTTAAGTAGGATATAGTGTCCTTCCTCATCTCTTATTACAGTCTTTGGTTTAAAATCTAATGTGTCTGATATAAGGATTGCCACCCCAGCTTTCTTTTGGTGTCCATTAGCATGGTAGATGGTTTTCCACCCCTCACTTTCAATCTGGGGGTGTCTTTGGATCTAAAATGAGTCTCTTGCAGACAGCATATCGATGGGTCTTGTTTTTTAATCCAATCTGATAGCCTGTGTCCTTTGATTGGGGCATTTAGCCCATTTACATTCTCGGAAACAATTGAAAGATATGAATTTAGTGCCATTGTATTGCCTATAAGGCGACTGTTACTGTATATTGTCTATGTTCCTTTCTTTTTTTTTCTTTTTTTATTTATGTTTTTATTCTTATGTTAATCCCCATACATTACATCATTAGTTTTAGATGAAGTGTTCCATGATTCATTGTTTGTGCATAACACCCAGTGCTCCATGCAGAATGTGCCCTCCTCAATACGCACCACCATGCTAACCCATCCTCCCACCCCCCTCCCCTCTAGAACCCTGTTTCTTTTTCAGAGTCCATCGTCTCTCATGGTTCGTCTACCCCTCCGATTTCCCCTGCTTCATTCTTCCCCTCCCACTACCTTCTTCTTCTTTTTTTTTTCTTAACATATATTGCATTATTTGTTTCAGAGGTACAGATCTGAGATTCAAGAGTCTTGCACAATTCACAGCAATTACCAGAGCACATACCCTCCCCAGTGTCTATCACCCAGTCACCCCATCCCTCCCACTCCACCCCCCACTCCAGCAACCCTCAGTTTGTTCCCTGCAATTAAGAATTCCTCACATCAGTGAGATCGTATGATACATGTCTTTCTCTGTTTGACTTATTTCACTCAACATAATACCCTCCAGTTCCATCCATGTCGTTGCAAATGGCAAGATCTCATTCCTTTTCATGGCTGCATAATATTCCATTATATTTATATATATATATATATATATATATATATATATATATATACCACTTCTTCTTTATCCATTCATCTGTCAATGGACATCTTGGCTCTTTCCACAGTTTGGCTATTGTGGACATTGCTGCCATAAACATCAGGGTGCACGTACCCCTTCGGATCCCTACTTTTGTATCCTTGGGGTAAATACCCAGTAGTGCAATTGCTGGATCATATGGTAGCTCTATTTTCAACTTTTTGAGGAACCTCCATACAGTTTTCCAGAGTGGCTGCACCAGCTTGCATTCCCACCAACAGTGTAGGAGGGTTCCCCTTTCTCCGCATCCCCGTCAACATCTGTTGTTTACTGACTGGTTAATTTTAGCCATTTTGACTGGTGTGAGGTGGTATCTCATGGAGGTTTTGATTTGGATTTCCCTGATGCTGAGCGATATTGAGCACTTTTTCATGTGTCTGTTGGCCATTTGGATGTCTTCTTTGGAAAAATGTCTGTTCATGGCTTCTGCCCATTTCTTGATTGGATTCTTTGTTCTTTGGGTGTTGAGTTTGATGAGTTCTTTATAGATTTTGGATACTAGCCCTTTATCTGATATGTCATTTGAAAATATCTTCTCCCATTCCGTCAGTTGTCTTTTGGTTTTGTTGACTGTTTCTTTTGCTGTGCAAAAGCTTTTTATCTTGATGAAGTCCCAATAGTTCATTTTTGCCCTTGCTTCCCTTGCATTTGGTGATGTTTCTAAGAAGAAGTTGCTGTGGCTGAGGTCGAAGAGATTGCTGCCTGTGTTCTCCTTTAGGATGTTGATGGACTCCTGTCTCACATTGAGGTCTTTTAACCATTTGGAGTCTATTTTAGTGTGGGATGTAAGGAAATGGTCCAGTTTCATTCTTCTGCAAGTGGCAGTCCAATTTCCCCAACACCATTTGTTGAAGAGACTGTCTTTGTTCCATTAGACATTCTTTCCTGCTTTGTCAAAGATGAGTTGACCATAGAGTTGAGGGTCCATTTCTGGGCTCTCTATTCTGTTCCATTGATCTATGTGTCTGTTTTTGTGCCAGTACCATACTGTCTTGATGATAACAGCTTTGTAATAGAGCTGGAAGTCCGGAATTGTGATGCCGCCAGCTTTGCTTTTCTTTTTCAACATTCCTCTGGCTATGTGGGGTCTTTTCTGGTTCCATACAAATTTTAGGATTATTTGTTCCATTTCTTTGAAAAAAGTGGATGGTATTTTGATGGGGAATGCATTGAGTGTGTAGATTGCTCTAGGTAGCATTGACATCTTCACAATATTTGTTCTTCTAATCCATGAGCATGGAACATTTTTCCATTTCTTTGTGTCTTCCTCAATTTCTTTCATGAGTATTCTATAGTTTTCTGAGTACATATCCTTTGCCTCTTTCGTTAGATTTATTCCTAGGTATCTTGTGGTTTTGGGTGCAATTGTAAATCAGATCGACTCCTTAATTTCCCTTTCTTCTGTCTTGTTGTTGGTGTATAGGAATGCCACTGATTTCTGAGCATTGATTTTATATCCTGCCACTTTACTGAATTCCTGTATGAGTTCTAGCAGTTTTGGGGTGGAGTCTTTTGGGTTTTCCACATAAAGTATCATATCATCTGCAAAGAGTGAGAGTTTGACTTCTTCTTTGCCAATTTGGATGCCTTTTATTTCTTTTTGTTGTCTGATTGCTATGGCTAGGACTTCTAATATTACATTGAATAGCAGTGGTGGTAGTGGACATCCCCACTGCATTCCTGACCTTAGGGGGAAAGCTCTCAGTTTTTCCCCATTGAGAATGACATTCACTATAGGTTTTTCATAGATGGCTTTTATGATATTGAGGTATGTACCCTCTATCGCTATACTCTGAAGAGTTTTGATCAAGGTAGGATGCTGTACCTTGTCAAATGCTTTTTCTGCATCTACTGAGAGGATCATATGATTCTTGTTCTTTCTTTTGTTTATGTATTGTATCACATTGATTGATTTGTGGATGTTGAACCAACCTTGCAGCCTAGGGGTAAATCCCACTTGGTTGTGGTGAATAATCCTCTTAATGTACTGTTGGATCCTATGGGCTAGTATTTTGGTGAGAATTTTTGCACCCATGTTCATCAAGGATATTGGTCTGTAATTCTCCTTTTTAATGGGGTCTTTGTCTGGTTTTGGGATCAAGGTAATGCTGGCCTCATAAAATGAGTTTCGAAGTTTTACTTCCATTTCTATTTTTTGGAACAGTTTCAGAAGAATGGGTATTAATTCTTCTTTAAATGTTTGGTAGAATTCCCCTGGAAAGCCATCTGGCCCTGGGCTTTTGTTTCTTGGATGATTTTTGATGACTGCTTCAATTTCCTTAGTGGTTATAGGTCTGTTCAGGTTTTCTATTTCTTCGTGGTTCAGTTTTGGTAGTTGATACATCTCTAGGAATGCATCCATTTCTTCCAGGTTATCTAATTTGCTGGCATAGAGTTGCTCATAAAATGTTCTTATAATTGTTTGTATTTCTTTCGTGTTGGTTGTGATCTCTCCTCTTTCAATCATGATTTTGTTGATCTGGGTCATTTCTCTTTTCTTTTTGAATAGTCTGGCCAGGGGTTTAACAATCTTGTTAATTCTTTCAAAGAACCAGCTCCTAGTTTCGTTGATCTGTTCTACTGATCTATTGGTTTCTATTTCATTGATGTCTGCTCTGATCTTTATTATTTCTCTTATCCTGCTGGGTTTAGGTTTTATTTGCTGCTCTTTCTCCAGCTCCTTTAGGTGTAGGGTTAGGTTGTGTACTTGAGACCTTTCTTGTTTCTTGAGAAAGGCTTGTATTGCTATATACTTTCCTCTTAGGACTGCCTTTGCTGCATCCCAAAGATTTTGAATAGTTGTGTTTTCATTTTCATTGGTTCCATGAATTTTTTAAATTCTTCTTTAATTTCCTGGTTGACCCATTCATTCTTTAGTAGGATGCTCTTTAGCCTCCATGTATTTGAGTTCTTTCTGACTTTCTTCTTGTGATTGAGTTCTAGTTTCAAAGCATTGTGGTCTGAAAATAGGCAGGGAGGGGCGCCTGGGTGGCTCAGTTGGTTAAGCGACTGCCTTCGGCTCAGGTCATGATCCTGGAGTCCCGGGATCGAGTCCCGCATTAGGCTCCCTGCTCGGCAGGGAGTCTGCTTCTCCCTCTGACCCTCCTCCCTCTCATGCTCTCTGTATCTCATTCTCTCTGTCTCAAATAAATAAATAAAAAATCTTTAAAAAAATAAATAAATAAAAAAAAGAAAATAGGCAGGGAATGATCCTAAACTTTTGGTATCAGTTGAGTCCTGATCTATGACCTAGGATGTGATCAATTCTGGAGAATGTTCCATGGGCACTAGAGAAGAATGTGTATTCTGGTGCTTTGGGATGGAATGTTCTGAATATGTCTGTGAAGTCCATTTGGTCCAGTGTGTCCTTTAAAGTCTTATTCCCTTGTTTCTCTTTTGCTTAGGTGATCTGTCCATTTCAGTGAGGGGGCTGTTAAAGTCCCACACAATTATTGTATTGTTGTCAATGTGTTTCTTTGCTTTTGTTATTAAGTGCCTTATATAATTGGCTGCTCCCATGTTAGGGGCATAGATATTTACAATTGTTAGATCTTCTTGTTGGATAGACCCTTTAAGTAGGATATAGTGTCCTTCCTCATCTCTTATTACAGTCTTTGGTTTAAAATCTAATGTGTCTGATATAAGGATTGCCACCCCAGCTTTCTTTTGGTGTCCATTAGCATGGTAGATGGTTTTCCACCCCTCACTTTCAATCTGGGGGTGTCTTTGGATCTAAAATGAGTCTCTTGCAGACAGCATATCGATGGGTCTTGTTTTTTAATCCAATCTGATAGCCTGTGTCCTTTGATTGGGGCATTTAGCCCATTTACATTCTCGGAAACAATTGAAAGATATGAATTTAGTGCCATTGTATTGCCTATAAGGCGACTGTTACTGTATATTGTCTATGTTCCTTTCTTTTTTTTTCTTTTTTTATTTATGTTTTTATTCTTATGTTAATCCCCATACATTACATCATTAGTTTTAGATGAAGTGTTCCATGATTCATTGTTTGTGCATAACACCCAGTGCTCCATGCAGAATGTGCCCTCCTCAATACGCACCACCATGCTAACCCATCCTCCCACCCCCCTCCCCTCTAGAACCCTGTTTCTTTTTCAGAGTCCATCGTCTCTCATGGTTCGTCTACCCCTCCGATTTCCCCTGCTTCATTCTTCCCCTCCCACTACCTTCTTCTTCTTTTTTTTTTCTTAACATATATTGCATTATTTGTTTCAGAGGTACAGATCTGAGATTCAAGAGTCTTGCACAATTCACAGCAATTACCAGAGCACATACCCTCCCCAGTGTCTATCACCCAGTCACCCCATCCCTCCCACTCCACCCCCCACTCCAGCAACCCTCAGTTTGTTCCCTGCAATTAAGAATTCCTCACATCAGTGAGATCGTATGATACATGTCTTTCTCTGTTTGACTTATTTCACTCAACATAATACCCTCCAGTTCCATCCATGTCGTTGCAAATGGCAAGATCTCATTCCTTTTCATGGCTGCATAATATTCCATTATATTTATATATATATATATATATATATATATATATATATATACCACTTCTTCTTTATCCATTCATCTGTCAATGGACATCTTGGCTCTTTCCACAGTTTGGCTATTGTGGACATTGCTGCCATAAACATCAGGGTGCACGTACCCCTTCGGATCCCTACTTTTGTATCCTTGGGGTAAATACCCAGTAGTGCAATTGCTGGATCATATGGTAGCTCTATTTTCAACTTTTTGAGGAACCTCCATACAGTTTTCCAGAGTGGCTGCACCAGCTTGCATTCCCACCAACAGTGTAGGAGGGTTCCCCTTTCTCCGCATCCCCGTCAACATCTGTTGTTTACTGACTGGTTAATTTTAGCCATTTTGACTGGTGTGAGGTGGTATCTCATGGAGGTTTTGATTTGGATTTCCCTGATGCTGAGCGATATTGAGCACTTTTTCATGTGTCTGTTGGCCATTTGGATGTCTTCTTTGGAAAAATGTCTGTTCATGGCTTCTGCCCATTTCTTGATTGGATTCTTTGTTCTTTGGGTGTTGAGTTTGATGAGTTCTTTATAGATTTTGGATACTAGCCCTTTATCTGATATGTCATTTGAAAATATCTTCTCCCATTCCGTCAGTTGTCTTTTGGTTTTGTTGACTGTTTCTTTTGCTGTGCAAAAGCTTTTTATCTTGATGAAGTCCCAATAGTTCATTTTTGCCCTTGCTTCCCTTGCATTTGGTGATGTTTCTAAGAAGAAGTTGCTGTGGCTGAGGTCGAAGAGATTGCTGCCTGTGTTCTCCTTTAGGATGTTGATGGACTCCTGTCTCACATTGAGGTCTTTTAACCATTTGGAGTCTATTTTAGTGTGGGATGTAAGGAAATGGTCCAGTTTCATTCTTCTGCAAGTGGCAGTCCAATTTCCCCAACACCATTTGTTGAAGAGACTGTCTTTGTTCCATTAGACATTCTTTCCTGCTTTGTCAAAGATGAGTTGACCATAGAGTTGAGGGTCCATTTCTGGGCTCTCTATTCTGTTCCATTGATCTATGTGTCTGTTTTTGTGCCAGTACCATACTGTCTTGATGATAACAGCTTTGTAATAGAGCTGGAAGTCCGGAATTGTGATGCCGCCAGCTTTGCTTTTCTTTTTCAACATTCCTCTGGCTATGTGGGGTCTTTTCTGGTTCCATACAAATTTTAGGATTATTTGTTCCATTTCTTTGAAAAAAGTGGATGGTATTTTGATGGGGAATGCATTGAGTGTGTAGATTGCTCTAGGTAGCATTGACATCTTCACAATATTTGTTCTTCTAATCCATGAGCATGGAACATTTTTCCATTTCTTTGTGTCTTCCTCAATTTCTTTCATGAGTATTCTATAGTTTTCTGAGTACATATCCTTTGCCTCTTTCGTTAGATTTATTCCTAGGTATCTTGTGGTTTTGGGTGCAATTGTAAATCAGATCGACTCCTTAATTTCCCTTTCTTCTGTCTTGTTGTTGGTGTATAGGAATGCCACTGATTTCTGAGCATTGATTTTATATCCTGCCACTTTACTGAATTCCTGTATGAGTTCTAGCAGTTTTGGGGTGGAGTCTTTTGGGTTTTCCACATAAAGTATCATATCATCTGCAAAGAGTGAGAGTTTGACTTCTTCTTTGCCAATTTGGATGCCTTTTATTTCTTTTTGTTGTCTGATTGCTATGGCTAGGACTTCTAATATTACATTGAATAGCAGTGGTGGTAGTGGACATCCCCACTGCATTCCTGACCTTAGGGGGAAAGCTCTCAGTTTTTCCCCATTGAGAATGACATTCACTATAGGTTTTTCATAGATGGCTTTTATGATATTGAGGTATGTACCCTCTATCGCTATACTCTGAAGAGTTTTGATCAAGGTAGGATGCTGTACCTTGTCAAATGCTTTTTCTGCATCTACTGAGAGGATCATATGATTCTTGTTCTTTCTTTTGTTTATGTATTGTATCACATTGATTGATTTGTGGATGTTGAACCAACCTTGCAGCCTAGGGGTAAATCCCACTTGGTTGTGGTGAATAATCCTCTTAATGTACTGTTGGATCCTATGGGCTAGTATTTTGGTGAGAATTTTTGCACCCATGTTCATCAAGGATATTGGTCTGTAATTCTCCTTTTTAATGGGGTCTTTGTCTGGTTTTGGGATCAAGGTAATGCTGGCCTCATAAAATGAGTTTCGAAGTTTTACTTCCATTTCTATTTTTTGGAACAGTTTCAGAAGAATGGGTATTAATTCTTCTTTAAATGTTTGGTAGAATTCCCCTGGAAAGCCATCTGGCCCTGGGCTTTTGTTTCTTGGATGATTTTTGATGACTGCTTCAATTTCCTTAGTGGTTATAGGTCTGTTCAGGTTTTCTATTTCTTCGTGGTTCAGTTTTGGTAGTTGATACATCTCTAGGAATGCATCCATTTCTTCCAGGTTATCTAATTTGCTGGCATAGAGTTGCTCATAAAATGTTCTTATAATTGTTTGTATTTCTTTCGTGTTGGTTGTGATCTCTCCTCTTTCAATCATGATTTTGTTGATCTGGGTCATTTCTCTTTTCTTTTTGAATAGTCTGGCCAGGGGTTTAACAATCTTGTTAATTCTTTCAAAGAACCAGCTCCTAGTTTCGTTGATCTGTTCTACTGATCTATTGGTTTCTATTTCATTGATGTCTGCTCTGATCTTTATTATTTCTCTTATCCTGCTGGGTTTAGGCTTTATTTGCTGCTCTTTCTCCAGCTCCTTTAGGTGTAGGGTTAGGTTGTGTACTTGAGACCTTTCTTGTTTCTTGAGAAAGGCTTGTATTGCTATATACTTTCCTCTTAGGACTGCCTTTGCTGCATCCCAAAGATTTTGAATAGTTGTGTTTTCATTTTCATTGGTTCCATGAATTTTTTAAATTCTTCTTTAATTTCCTGGTTGACCCATTCATTCTTTAGTAGGATGCTCTTTAGCCTCCATGTATTTGAGTTCTTTCTGACTTTCTTCTTGTGATTGAGTTCTAGTTTCAAAGCATTGTGGTCTGAAAATAGGCAGGGAGGGGCGCCTGGGTGGCTCAGTTGGTTAAGCGACTGCCTTCGGCTCAGGTCATGATCCTGGAGTCCCGGGATCGAGTCCCGCATTAGGCTCCCTGCTCGGCAGGGAGTCTGCTTCTCCCTCTGACCCTCCTCCCTCTCATGCTCTCTGTATCTCATTCTCTCTGTCTCAAATAAATAAATAAAAAATCTTTAAAAAAATAAATAAATAAAAAAAAGAAAATAGGCAGGGAATGATCCTAAACTTTTGGTATCAGTTGAGTCCTGATCTATGACCTAGGATGTGATCAATTCTGGAGAATGTTCCATGGGCACTAGAGAAGAATGTGTATTCTGGTGCTTTGGGATGGAATGTTCTGAATATGTCTGTGAAGTCCATTTGGTCCAGTGTGTCCTTTAAAGTCTTATTCCCTTGTTTCTCTTTTGCTTAGGTGATCTGTCCATTTCAGTGAGGGGGCTGTTAAAGTCCCACACAATTATTGTATTGTTGTCAATGTGTTTCTTTGCTTTTGTTATTAAGTGCCTTATATAATTGGCTGCTCCCATGTTAGGGGCATAGATATTTACAATTGTTAGATCTTCTTGTTGGATAGACCCTTTAAGTAGGATATAGTGTCCTTCCTCATCTCTTATTACAGTCTTTGGTTTAAAATCTAATGTGTCTGATATAAGGATTGCCACCCCAGCTTTCTTTTGGTGTCCATTAGCATGGTAGATGGTTTTCCACCCCTCACTTTCAATCTGGGGGTGTCTTTGGATCTAAAATGAGTCTCTTGCAGACAGCATATCGATGGGTCTTGTTTTTTAATCCAATCTGATAGCCTGTGTCCTTTGATTGGGGCATTTAGCCCATTTACATTCTCGGAAACAATTGAAAGATATGAATTTAGTGCCATTGTATTGCCTATAAGGCGACTGTTACTGTATATTGTCTATGTTCCTTTCTTTTTTTTTCTTTTTTTATTTATGTTTTTATTCTTATGTTAATCCCCATACATTACATCATTAGTTTTAGATGAAGTGTTCCATGATTCATTGTTTGTGCATAACACCCAGTGCTCCATGCAGAATGTGCCCTCCTCAATACGCACCACCATGCTAACCCATCCTCCCACCCCCCTCCCCTCTAGAACCCTGTTTCTTTTTCAGAGTCCATCGTCTCTCATGGTTCGTCTACCCCTCCGATTTCCCCTGCTTCATTCTTCCCCTCCCACTACCTTCTTCTTCTTTTTTTTTTCTTAACATATATTGCATTATTTGTTTCAGAGGTACAGATCTGAGATTCAAGAGTCTTGCACAATTCACAGCAATTACCAGAGCACATACCCTCCCCAGTGTCTATCACCCAGTCACCCCATCCCTCCCACTCCACCCCCCACTCCAGCAACCCTCAGTTTGTTCCCTGCAATTAAGAATTCCTCACATCAGTGAGATCGTATGATACATGTCTTTCTCTGTTTGACTTATTTCACTCAACATAATACCCTCCAGTTCCATCCATGTCGTTGCAAATGGCAAGATCTCATTCCTTTTCATGGCTGCATAATATTCCATTATATTTATATATATATATATATATATATATATATATATATACCACTTCTTCTTTATCCATTCATCTGTCAATGGACATCTTGGCTCTTTCCACAGTTTGGCTATTGTGGACATTGCTGCCATAAACATCAGGGTGCACGTACCCCTTCGGATCCCTACTTTTGTATCCTTGGGGTAAATACCCAGTAGTGCAATTGCTGGATCATATGGTAGCTCTATTTTCAACTTTTTGAGGAACCTCCATACAGTTTTCCAGAGTGGCTGCACCAGCTTGCATTCCCACCAACAGTGTAGGAGGGTTCCCCTTTCTCCGCATCCCCGTCAACATCTGTTGTTTACTGACTGGTTAATTTTAGCCATTTTGACTGGTGTGAGGTGGTATCTCATGGAGGTTTTGATTTGGATTTCCCTGATGCTGAGCGATATTGAGCACTTTTTCATGTGTCTGTTGGCCATTTGGATGTCTTCTTTGGAAAAATGTCTGTTCATGGCTTCTGCCCATTTCTTGATTGGATTCTTTGTTCTTTGGGTGTTGAGTTTGATGAGTTCTTTATAGATTTTGGATACTAGCCCTTTATCTGATATGTCATTTGAAAATATCTTCTCCCATTCCGTCAGTTGTCTTTTGGTTTTGTTGACTGTTTCTTTTGCTGTGCAAAAGCTTTTTATCTTGATGAAGTCCCAATAGTTCATTTTTGCCCTTGCTTCCCTTGCATTTGGTGATGTTTCTAAGAAGAAGTTGCTGTGGCTGAGGTCGAAGAGATTGCTGCCTGTGTTCTCCTTTAGGATGTTGATGGACTCCTGTCTCACATTGAGGTCTTTTAACCATTTGGAGTCTATTTTAGTGTGGGATGTAAGGAAATGGTCCAGTTTCATTCTTCTGCAAGTGGCAGTCCAATTTCCCCAACACCATTTGTTGAAGAGACTGTCTTTTTTCCATTAGACATTCTTTCCTGCTTTGTCAAAGATGAGTTGACCATAGAGTTGAGGGTCCATTTCTGGGCTCTCTATTCTGTTCCATTGATCTATGTGTCTGTTTTTGTGCCAGTACCATACTGTCTTGATGATAACAGCTTTGTAATAGAGCTGGAAGTCCGGAATTGTGATGCCGCCAGCTTTGCTTTTCTTTTTCAACATTCCTCTGGCTATGTGGGGTCTTTTCTGGTTCCATACAAATTTTAGGATTATTTGTTCCATTTCTTTGAAAAAAGTGGATGGTATTTTGATGGGGAATGCATTGAGTGTGTAGATTGCTCTAGGTAGCATTGACATCTTCACAATATTTGTTCTTCTAATCCATGAGCATGGAACATTTTTCCATTTCTTTGTGTCTTCCTCAATTTCTTTCATGAGTATTCTATAGTTTTCTGAGTACATATCCTTTGCCTCTTTCGTTAGATTTATTCCTAGGTATCTTGTGGTTTTGGGTGCAATTGTAAATCAGATCGACTCCTTAATTTCCCTTTCTTCTGTCTTGTTGTTGGTGTATAGGAATGCCACTGATTTCTGAGCATTGATTTTATATCCTGCCACTTTACTGAATTCCTGTATGAGTTCTAGCAGTTTTGGGGTGGAGTCTTTTGGGTTTTCCACATAAAGTATCATATCATCTGCAAAGAGTGAGAGTTTGACTTCTTCTTTGCCAATTTGGATGCCTTTTATTTCTTTTTGTTGTCTGATTGCTATGGCTAGGACTTCTAATATTACATTGAATAGCAGTGGTGGTAGTGGACATCCCCACTGCATTCCTGACCTTAGGGGGAAAGCTCTCAGTTTTTCCCCATTGAGAATGACATTCACTATAGGTTTTTCATAGATGGCTTTTATGATATTGAGGTATGTACCCTCTATCGCTATACTCTGAAGAGTTTTGATCAAGGTAGGATGCTGTACCTTGTCAAATGCTTTTTCTGCATCTACTGAGAGGATCATATGATTCTTGTTCTTTCTTTTGTTTATGTATTGTATCACATTGATTGATTTGTGGATGTTGAACCAACCTTGCAGCCTAGGGGTAAATCCCACTTGGTTGTGGTGAATAATCCTCTTAATGTACTGTTGGATCCTATGGGCTAGTATTTTGGTGAGAATTTTTGCACCCATGTTCATCAAGGATATTGGTCTGTAATTCTCCTTTTTAATGGGGTCTTTGTCTGGTTTTGGGATCAAGGTAATGCTGGCCTCATAAAATGAGTTTCGAAGTTTTACTTCCATTTCTATTTTTTGGAACAGTTTCAGAAGAATGGGTATTAATTCTTCTTTAAATGTTTGGTAGAATTCCCCTGGAAAGCCATCTGGCCCTGGGCTTTTGTTTCTTGGATGATTTTTGATGACTGCTTCAATTTCCTTAGTGGTTATAGGTCTGTTCAGGTTTTCTATTTCTTCGTGGTTCAGTTTTGGTAGTTGATACATCTCTAGGAATGCATCCATTTCTTCCAGGTTATCTAATTTGCTGGCATAGAGTTGCTCATAAAATGTTCTTATAATTGTTTGTATTTCTTTCGTGTTGGTTGTGATCTCTCCTCTTTCAATCATGATTTTGTTGATCTGGGTCATTTCTCTTTTCTTTTTGAATAGTCTGGCCAGGGGTTTAACAATCTTGTTAATTCTTTCAAAGAACCAGCTCCTAGTTTCGTTGATCTGTTCTACTGATCTATTGGTTTCTATTTCATTGATGTCTGCTCTGATCTTTATTATTTCTCTTATCCTGCTGGGTTTAGGTTTTATTTGCTGCTCTTTCTCCAGCTCCTTTAGGTGTAGGGTTAGGTTGTGTACTTGAGACCTTTCTTGTTTCTTGAGAAAGGCTTGTATTGCTATATACTTTCCTCTTAGGACTGCCTTTGCTGCATCCCAAAGATTTTGAATAGTTGTGTTTTCATTTTCATTGGTTCCATGAATTTTTTAAATTCTTCTTTAATTTCCTGGTTGACCCATTCATTCTTTAGTAGGATGCTCTTTAGCCTCCATGTATTTGAGTTCTTTCTGACTTTCTTCTTGTGATTGAGTTCTAGTTTCAAAGCATTGTGGTCTGAAAATAGGCAGGGAGGGGCGCCTGGGTGGCTCAGTTGGTTAAGCGACTGCCTTCGGCTCAGGTCATGATCCTGGAGTCCCGGGATCGAGTCCCGCATTAGGCTCCCTGCTCGGCAGGGAGTCTGCTTCTCCCTCTGACCCTCCTCCCTCTCATGCTCTCTGTATCTCATTCTCTCTGTCTCAAATAAATAAATAAAAAATCTTTAAAAAAATAAATAAATAAAAAAAAGAAAATAGGCAGGGAATGATCCTAAACTTTTGGTATCAGTTGAGTCCTGATCTATGACCTAGGATGTGATCAATTCTGGAGAATGTTCCATGGGCACTAGAGAAGAATGTGTATTCTGGTGCTTTGGGATGGAATGTTCTGAATATGTCTGTGAAGTCCATTTGGTCCAGTGTGTCCTTTAAAGTCTTATTCCCTTGTTTCTCTTTTGCTTAGGTGATCTGTCCATTTCAGTGAGGGGGCTGTTAAAGTCCCACACAATTATTGTATTGTTGTCAATGTGTTTCTTTGCTTTTGTTATTAAGTGCCTTATATAATTGGCTGCTCCCATGTTAGGGGCATAGATATTTACAATTGTTAGATCTTCTTGTTGGATAGACCCTTTAAGTAGGATATAGTGTCCTTCCTCATCTCTTATTACAGTCTTTGGTTTAAAATCTAATGTGTCTGATATAAGGATTGCCACCCCAGCTTTCTTTTGGTGTCCATTAGCATGGTAGATGGTTTTCCACCCCTCACTTTCAATCTGGGGGTGTCTTTGGATCTAAAATGAGTCTCTTGCAGACAGCATATCGATGGGTCTTGTTTTTTAATCCAATCTGATAGCCTGTGTCCTTTGATTGGGGCATTTAGCCCATTTACATTCTCGGAAACAATTGAAAGATATGAATTTAGTGCCATTGTATTGCCTATAAGGCGACTGTTACTGTATATTGTCTATGTTCCTTTCTTTTTTTTTCTTTTTTTATTTATGTTTTTATTCTTATGTTAATCCCCATACATTACATCATTAGTTTTAGATGAAGTGTTCCATGATTCATTGTTTGTGCATAACACCCAGTGCTCCATGCAGAATGTGCCCTCCTCAATACGCACCACCATGCTAACCCATCCTCCCACCCCCCTCCCCTCTAGAACCCTGTTTCTTTTTCAGAGTCCATCGTCTCTCATGGTTCGTCTACCCCTCCGATTTCCCCTGCTTCATTCTTCCCCTCCCACTACCTTCTTCTTCTTTTTTTTTTCTTAACATATATTGCATTATTTGTTTCAGAGGTACAGATCTGAGATTCAAGAGTCTTGCACAATTCACAGCAATTACCAGAGCACATACCCTCCCCAGTGTCTATCACCCAGTCACCCCATCCCTCCCACTCCACCCCCCACTCCAGCAACCCTCAGTTTGTTCCCTGCAATTAAGAATTCCTCACATCAGTGAGATCGTATGATACATGTCTTTCTCTGTTTGACTTATTTCACTCAACATAATACCCTCCAGTTCCATCCATGTCGTTGCAAATGGCAAGATCTCATTCCTTTTCATGGCTGCATAATATTCCATTATATTTATATATATATATATATATATATATATATATATATATACCACTTCTTCTTTATCCATTCATCTGTCAATGGACATCTTGGCTCTTTCCACAGTTTGGCTATTGTGGACATTGCTGCCATAAACATCAGGGTGCACGTACCCCTTCGGATCCCTACTTTTGTATCCTTGGGGTAAATACCCAGTAGTGCAATTGCTGGATCATATGGTAGCTCTATTTTCAACTTTTTGAGGAACCTCCATACAGTTTTCCAGAGTGGCTGCACCAGCTTGCATTCCCACCAACAGTGTAGGAGGGTTCCCCTTTCTCCGCATCCCCGTCAACATCTGTTGTTTACTGACTGGTTAATTTTAGCCATTTTGACTGGTGTGAGGTGGTATCTCATGGAGGTTTTGATTTGGATTTCCCTGATGCTGAGCGATATTGAGCACTTTTTCATGTGTCTGTTGGCCATTTGGATGTCTTCTTTGGAAAAATGTCTGTTCATGGCTTCTGCCCATTTCTTGATTGGATTCTTTGTTCTTTGGGTGTTGAGTTTGATGAGTTCTTTATAGATTTTGGATACTAGCCCTTTATCTGATATGTCATTTGAAAATATCTTCTCCCATTCCGTCAGTTGTCTTTTGGTTTTGTTGACTGTTTCTTTTGCTGTGCAAAAGCTTTTTATCTTGATGAAGTCCCAATAGTTCATTTTTGCCCTTGCTTCCCTTGCATTTGGTGATGTTTCTAAGAAGAAGTTGCTGTGGCTGAGGTCGAAGAGATTGCTGCCTGTGTTCTCCTTTAGGATGTTGATGGACTCCTGTCTCACATTGAGGTCTTTTAACCATTTGGAGTCTATTTTAGTGTGGGATGTAAGGAAATGGTCCAGTTTCATTCTTCTGCAAGTGGCAGTCCAATTTCCCCAACACCATTTGTTGAAGAGACTGTCTTTTTTCCATTAGACATTCTTTCCTGCTTTGTCAAAGATGAGTTGACCATAGAGTTGAGGGTCCATTTCTGGGCTCTCTATTCTGTTCCATTGATCTATGTGTCTGTTTTTGTGCCAGTACCATACTGTCTTGATGATAACAGCTTTGTAATAGAGCTGGAAGTCCGGAATTGTGATGCCGCCAGCTTTGCTTTTCTTTTTCAACATTCCTCTGGCTATGTGGGGTCTTTTCTGGTTCCATACAAATTTTAGGATTATTTGCTCCATTTCTTTGAAAAAAGTGGATGGTATTTTGATGGGGAATGCATTGAGTGTGTAGATTGCTCTAGGTAGCATTGACATCTTCACAATATTTGTTCTTCTAATCCATGAGCATGGAACATTTTTCCATTTCTTTGTGTCTTCCTCAATTTCTTTCATGAGTATTCTATAGTTTTCTGAGTACATATCCTTTGCCTCTTTCGTTAGATTTATTCCTAGGTATCTTGTGGTTTTGGGTGCAATTGTAAATCAGATCGACTCCTTAATTTCCCTTTCTTCTGTCTTGTTGTTGGTGTATAGGAATGCCACTGATTTCTGAGCATTGATTTTATATCCTGCCACTTTACTGAATTCCTGTATGAGTTCTAGCAGTTTTGGGGTGGAGTCTTTTGGGTTTTCCACATAAAGTATCATATCATCTGCAAAGAGTGAGAGTTTGACTTCTTCTTTGCCAATTTGGATGCCTTTTATTTCTTTTTGTTGTCTGATTGCTATGGCTAGGACTTCTAATATTACATTGAATAGCAGTGGTGGTAGTGGACATCCCCACTGCATTCCTGACCTTAGGGGGAAAGCTCTCAGTTTTTCCCCATTGAGAATGACATTCACTATAGGTTTTTCATAGATGGCTTTTATGATATTGAGGTATGTACCCTCTATCGCTATACTCTG
The DNA here is from genome assembly GCF_029215605.1 of Mirounga angustirostris. NCBI lineage: Eukaryota > Metazoa > Chordata > Mammalia > Carnivora > Phocidae > Mirounga > Mirounga angustirostris. Next base: position 103,094 of record NW_026991831.1, read on the forward strand.
AAGAGTTTTGATCAAGGTAGGATGCTGTACCTTGTCAAATGCTTTTTCTGCATCTACTGAGAGGATCATATGATTCTTGTTCTTTCTTTTGTTTATGTATTGTATCACATTGATTGATTTGTGGATGTTGAACCAACCTTGCAGCCTAGGGGTAAATCCCACTTGGTTGTGGTGAATAATCCTCTTAATGTACTGTTGGATCCTATGGGCTAGTATTTTGGTGAGAATTTTTGCACCCATGTTCATCAAGGATATTGGTCTGTAATTCTCCTTTTTAATGGGGTCTTTGTCTGGTTTTGGGATCAAGGTAATGCTGGCCTCATAAAATGAGTTTCGAAGTTTTACTTCCATTTCTATTTTTTGGAACAGTTTCAGAAGAATGGGTATTAATTCTTCTTTAAATGTTTGGTAGAATTCCCCTGGAAAGCCATCTGGCCCTGGGCTTTTGTTTCTTGGATGATTTTTGATGACTGCTTCAATTTCCTTAGTGGTTATAGGTCTGTTCAGGTTTTCTATTTCTTCGTGGTTCAGTTTTGGTAGTTGATACATCTCTAGGAATGCATCCATTTCTTCCAGGTTATCTAATTTGCTGGCATAGAGTTGCTCATAAAATGTTCTTATAATTGTTTGTATTTCTTTCGTGTTGGTTGTGATCTCTCCTCTTTCAATCATGATTTTGTTGATCTGGGTCATTTCTCTTTTCTTTTTGAATAGTCTGGCCAGGGGTTTAACAATCTTGTTAATTCTTTCAAAGAACCAGCTCCTAGTTTCGTTGATCTGTTCTACTGATCTATTGGTTTCTATTTCATTGATGTCTGCTCTGATCTTTATTATTTCTCTTATCCTGCTGGGTTTAGGCTTTATTTGCTGCTCTTTCTCCAGCTCCTTTAGGTGTAGGGTTAGGTTGTGTACTTGAGACCTTTCTTGTTTCTTGAGAAAGGCTTGTATTGCTATATACTTTCCTCTTAGGACTGCCTTTGCTGCATCCCAAAGATTTTGAATAGTTGTGTTTTCATTTTCATTGGTTCCATGAATTTTTTAAATTCTTCTTTAATTTCCTGGTTGACCCATTCATTCTTTAGTAGGATGCTCTTTAGCCTCCATGTATTTGAGTTCTTTCTGACTTTCTTCTTGTGATTGAGTTCTAGTTTCAAAGCATTGTGGTCTGAAAATAGGCAGGGAGGGGCGCCTGGGTGGCTCAGTTGGTTAAGCGACTGCCTTCGGCTCAGGTCATGATCCTGGAGTCCCGGGATCGAGTCCCGCATTAGGCTCCCTGCTCGGCAGGGAGTCTGCTTCTCCCTCTGACCCTCCTCCCTCTCATGCTCTCTGTATCTCATTCTCTCTGTCTCAAATAAATAAATAAAAAATCTTTAAAAAAATAAATAAATAAAAAAAAGAAAATAGGCAGGGAATGATCCTAAACTTTTGGTATCAGTTGAGTCCTGATCTATGACCTAGGATGTGATCAATTCTGGAGAATGTTCCATGGGCACTAGAGAAGAATGTGTATTCTGGTGCTTTGGGATGGAATGTTCTGAATATGTCTGTGAAGTCCATTTGGTCCAGTGTGTCCTTTAAAGTCTTATTCCCTTGTTTCTCTTTTGCTTAGGTGATCTGTCCATTTCAGTGAGGGGGCTGTTAAAGTCCCACACAATTATTGTATTGTTGTCAATGTGTTTCTTTGCTTTTGTTATTAAGTGCCTTATATAATTGGCTGCTCCCATGTTAGGGGCATAGATATTTACAATTGTTAGATCTTCTTGTTGGATAGACCCTTTAAGTAGGATATAGTGTCCTTCCTCATCTCTTATTACAGTCTTTGGTTTAAAATCTAATGTGTCTGATATAAGGATTGCCACCCCAGCTTTCTTTTGGTGTCCATTAGCATGGTAGATGGTTTTCCACCCCTCACTTTCAATCTGGGGGTGTCTTTGGATCTAAAATGAGTCTCTTGCAGACAGCATATCGATGGGTCTTGTTTTTTAATCCAATCTGATAGCCTGTGTCCTTTGATTGGGGCATTTAGCCCATTTACATTCTCGGAAACAATTGAAAGATATGAATTTAGTGCCATTGTATTGCCTATAAGGCGACTGTTACTGTATATTGTCTATGTTCCTTTCTTTTTTTTTCTTTTTTTATTTATGTTTTTATTCTTATGTTAATCCCCATACATTACATCATTAGTTTTAGATGAAGTGTTCCATGATTCATTGTTTGTGCATAACACCCAGTGCTCCATGCAGAATGTGCCCTCCTCAATACGCACCACCATGCTAACCCATCCTCCCACCCCCCTCCCCTCTAGAACCCTGTTTCTTTTTCAGAGTCCATCGTCTCTCATGGTTCGTCTACCCCTCCGATTTCCCCTGCTTCATTCTTCCCCTCCCACTACCTTCTTCTTCTTTTTTTTTTCTTAACATATATTGCATTATTTGTTTCAGAGGTACAGATCTGAGATTCAAGAGTCTTGCACAATTCACAGCAATTACCAGAGCACATACCCTCCCCAGTGTCTATCACCCAGTCACCCCATCCCTCCCACTCCACCCCCCACTCCAGCAACCCTCAGTTTGTTCCCTGCAATTAAGAATTCCTCACATCAGTGAGATCGTATGATACATGTCTTTCTCTGTTTGACTTATTTCACTCAACATAATACCCTCCAGTTCCATCCATGTCGTTGCAAATGGCAAGATCTCATTCCTTTTCATGGCTGCATAATATTCCATTATATTTATATATATATATATATATATATATATACCACTTCTTCTTTATCCATTCATCTGTCAATGGACATCTTGGCTCTTTCCACAGTTTGGCTATTGTGGACATTGCTGCCATAAACATCAGGGTGCACGTACCCCTTCGGATCCCTACTTTTGTATCCTTGGGGTAAATACCCAGTAGTGCAATTGCTGGATCATATGGTAGCTCTATTTTCAACTTTTTGAGGAACCTCCATACAGTTTTCCAGAGTGGCTGCACCAGCTTGCATTCCCACCAACAGTGTAGGAGGGTTCCCCTTTCTCCGCATCCCCGTCAACATCTGTTGTTTACTGACTGGTTAATTTTAGCCATTTTGACTGGTGTGAGGTGGTATCTCATGGAGGTTTTGATTTGGATTTCCCTGATGCTGAGCGATATTGAGCACTTTTTCATGTGTCTGTTGGCCATTTGGATGTCTTCTTTGGAAAAATGTCTGTTCATGGCTTCTGCCCATTTCTTGATTGGATTCTTTGTTCTTTGGGTGTTGAGTTTGATGAGTTCTTTATAGATTTTGGATACTAGCCCTTTATCTGATATGTCATTTGAAAATATCTTCTCCCATTCCGTCAGTTGTCTTTTGGTTTTGTTGACTGTTTCTTTTGCTGTGCAAAAGCTTTTTATCTTGATGAAGTCCCAATAGTTCATTTTTGCCCTTGCTTCCCTTGCATTTGGTGATGTTTCTAAGAAGAAGTTGCTGTGGCTGAGGTCGAAGAGATTGCTGCCTGTGTTCTCCTTTAGGATGTTGATGGACTCCTGTCTCACATTGAGGTCTTTTAACCATTTGGAGTCTATTTTAGTGTGGGATGTAAGGAAATGGTCCAGTTTCATTCTTCTGCAAGTGGCAGTCCAATTTCCCCAACACCATTTGTTGAAGAGACTGTCTTTGTTCCATTAGACATTCTTTCCTGCTTTGTCAAAGATGAGTTGACCATAGAGTTGAGGGTCCATTTCTGGGCTCTCTATTCTGTTCCATTGATCTATGTGTCTGTTTTTGTGCCAGTACCATACTGTCTTGATGATAACAGCTTTGTAATAGAGCTGGAAGTCCGGAATTGTGATGCCGCCAGCTTTGCTTTTCTTTTTCAACATTCCTCTGGCTATGTGGGGTCTTTTCTGGTTCCATACAAATTTTAGGATTATTTGCTCCATTTCTTTGAAAAAAGTGGATGGTATTTTGATGGGGAATGCATTGAGTGTGTAGATTGCTCTAGGTAGCATTGACATCTTCACAATATTTGTTCTTCTAATCCATGAGCATGGAACATTTTTCCATTTCTTTGTGTCTTCCTCAATTTCTTTCATGAGTATTCTATAGTTTTCTGAGTACATATCCTTTGCCTCTTTCGTTAGATTTATTCCTAGGTATCTTGTGGTTTTGGGTGCAATTGTAAATCAGATCGACTCCTTAATTTCCCTTTCTTCTGTCTTGTTGTTGGTGTATAGGAATGCCACTGATTTCTGAGCATTGATTTTATATCCTGCCACTTTACTGAATTCCTGTATGAGTTCTAGCAGTTTTGGGGTGGAGTCTTTTGGGTTTTCCACATAAAGTATCATATCATCTGCAAAGAGTGAGAGTTTGACTTCTTCTTTGCCAATTTGGATGCCTTTTATTTCTTTTTGTTGTCTGATTGCTATGGCTAGGACTTCTAATATTACATTGAATAGCAGTGGTGGTAGTGGACATCCCCACTGCATTCCTGACCTTAGGGGGAAAGCTCTCAGTTTTTCCCCATTGAGAATGACATTCACTATAGGTTTTTCATAGATGGCTTTTATGATATTGAGGTATGTACCCTCTATCGCTATACTCTGAAGAGTTTTGATCAAGGTAGGATGCTGTACCTTGTCAAATGCTTTTTCTGCATCTACTGAGAGGATCATATGATTCTTGTTCTTTCTTTTGTTTATGTATTGTATCACATTGATTGATTTGTGGATGTTGAACCAACCTTGCAGCCTAGGGGTAAATCCCACTTGGTTGTGGTGAATAATCCTCTTAATGTACTGTTGGATCCTATGGGCTAGTATTTTGGTGAGAATTTTTGCACCCATGTTCATCAAGGATATTGGTCTGTAATTCTCCTTTTTAATGGGGTCTTTGTCTGGTTTTGGGATCAAGGTAATGCTGGCCTCATAAAATGAGTTTCGAAGTTTTACTTCCATTTCTATTTTTTGGAACAGTTTCAGAAGAATGGGTATTAATTCTTCTTTAAATGTTTGGTAGAATTCCCCTGGAAAGCCATCTGGCCCTGGGCTTTTGTTTCTTGGATGATTTTTGATGACTGCTTCAATTTCCTTAGTGGTTATAGGTCTGTTCAGGTTTTCTATTTCTTCGTGGTTCAGTTTTGGTAGTTGATACATCTCTAGGAATGCATCCATTTCTTCCAGGTTATCTAATTTGCTGGCATAGAGTTGCTCATAAAATGTTCTTATAATTGTTTGTATTTCTTTCGTGTTGGTTGTGATCTCTCCTCTTTCAATCATGATTTTGTTGATCTGGGTCATTTCTCTTTTCTTTTTGAATAGTCTGGCCAGGGGTTTAACAATCTTGTTAATTCTTTCAAAGAACCAGCTCCTAGTTTCGTTGATCTGTTCTACTGATCTATTGGTTTCTATTTCATTGATGTCTGCTCTGATCTTTATTATTTCTCTTATCCTGCTGGGTTTAGGCTTTATTTGCTGCTCTTTCTCCAGCTCCTTTAGGTGTAGGGTTAGGTTGTGTACTTGAGACCTTTCTTGTTTCTTGAGAAAGGCTTGTATTGCTATATACTTTCCTCTTAGGACTGCCTTTGCTGCATCCCAAAGATTTTGAATAGTTGTGTTTTCATTTTCATTGGTTCCATGAATTTTTTAAATTCTTCTTTAATTTCCTGGTTGACCCATTCATTCTTTAGTAGGATGCTCTTTAGCCTCCATGTATTTGAGTTCTTTCTGACTTTCTTCTTGTGATTGAGTTCTAGTTTCAAAGCATTGTGGTCTGAAAATAGGCAGGGAGGGGCGCCTGGGTGGCTCAGTTGGTTAAGCGACTGCCTTCGGCTCAGGTCATGATCCTGGAGTCCCGGGATCGAGTCCCGCATTAGGCTCCCTGCTCGGCAGGGAGTCTGCTTCTCCCTCTGACCCTCCTCCCTCTCATGCTCTCTGTATCTCATTCTCTCTGTCTCAAATAAATAAATAAAAAATCTTTAAAAAAATAAATAAATAAAAAAAAGAAAATAGGCAGGGAATGATCCTAAACTTTTGGTATCAGTTGAGTCCTGATCTATGACCTAGGATGTGATCAATTCTGGAGAATGTTCCATGGGCACTAGAGAAGAATGTGTATTCTGGTGCTTTGGGATGGAATGTTCTGAATATGTCTGTGAAGTCCATTTGGTCCAGTGTGTCCTTTAAAGTCTTATTCCCTTGTTTCTCTTTTGCTTAGGTGATCTGTCCATTTCAGTGAGGGGGCTGTTAAAGTCCCACACAATTATTGTATTGTTGTCAATGTGTTTCTTTGCTTTTGTTATTAAGTGCCTTATATAATTGGCTGCTCCCATGTTAGGGGCATAGATATTTACAATTGTTAGATCTTCTTGTTGGATAGACCCTTTAAGTAGGATATAGTGTCCTTCCTCATCTCTTATTACAGTCTTTGGTTTAAAATCTAATGTGTCTGATATAAGGATTGCCACCCCAGCTTTCTTTTGGTGTCCATTAGCATGGTAGATGGTTTTCCACCCCTCACTTTCAATCTGGGGGTGTCTTTGGATCTAAAATGAGTCTCTTGCAGACAGCATATCGATGGGTCTTGTTTTTTAATCCAATCTGATAGCCTGTGTCCTTTGATTGGGGCATTTAGCCCATTTACATTCTCGGAAACAATTGAAAGATATGAATTTAGTGCCATTGTATTGCCTATAAGGCGACTGTTACTGTATATTGTCTATGTTCCTTTCTTTTTTTTTCTTTTTTTATTTATGTTTTTATTCTTATGTTAATCCCCATACATTACATCATTAGTTTTAGATGAAGTGTTCCATGATTCATTGTTTGTGCATAACACCCAGTGCTCCATGCAGAATGTGCCCTCCTCAATACGCACCACCATGCTAACCCATCCTCCCACCCCCCTCCCCTCTAGAACCCTGTTTCTTTTTCAGAGTCCATCGTCTCTCATGGTTCGTCTACCCCTCCGATTTCCCCTGCTTCATTCTTCCCCTCCCACTACCTTCTTCTTCTTTTTTTTTTCTTAACATATATTGCATTATTTGTTTCAGAGGTACAGATCTGAGATTCAAGAGTCTTGCACAATTCACAGCAATTACCAGAGCACATACCCTCCCCAGTGTCTATCACCCAGTCACCCCATCCCTCCCACTCCACCCCCCACTCCAGCAACCCTCAGTTTGTTCCCTGCAATTAAGAATTCCTCACATCAGTGAGATCGTATGATACATGTCTTTCTCTGTTTGACTTATTTCACTCAACATAATACCCTCCAGTTCCATCCATGTCGTTGCAAATGGCAAGATCTCATTCCTTTTCATGGCTGCATAATATTCCATTATATTATATATATATATATATATATATATATACCACTTCTTCTTTATCCATTCATCTGTCAATGGACATCTTGGCTCTTTCCACAGTTTGGCTATTGTGGACATTGCTGCCATAAACATCAGGGTGCACGTACCCCTTCGGATCCCTACTTTTGTATCCTTGGGGTAAATACCCAGTAGTGCAATTGCTGGATCATATGGTAGCTCTATTTTCAACTTTTTGAGGAACCTCCATACAGTTTTCCAGAGTGGCTGCACCAGCTTGCATTCCCACCAACAGTGTAGGAGGGTTCCCCTTTCTCCGCATCCCCGTCAACATCTGTTGTTTACTGACTGGTTAATTTTAGCCATTTTGACTGGTGTGAGGTGGTATCTCATGGAGGTTTTGATTTGGATTTCCCTGATGCTGAGCGATATTGAGCACTTTTTCATGTGTCTGTTGGCCATTTGGATGTCTTCTTTGGAAAAATGTCTGTTCATGGCTTCTGCCCATTTCTTGATTGGATTCTTTGTTCTTTGGGTGTTGAGTTTGATGAGTTCTTTATAGATTTTGGATACTAGCCCTTTATCTGATATGTCATTTGAAAATATCTTCTCCCATTCCGTCAGTTGTCTTTTGGTTTTGTTGACTGTTTCTTTTGCTGTGCAAAAGCTTTTTATCTTGATGAAGTCCCAATAGTTCATTTTTGCCCTTGCTTCCCTTGCATTTGGTGATGTTTCTAAGAAGAAGTTGCTGTGGCTGAGGTCGAAGAGATTGCTGCCTGTGTTCTCCTTTAGGATGTTGATGGACTCCTGTCTCACATTGAGGTCTTTTAACCATTTGGAGTCTATTTTAGTGTGGGATGTAAGGAAATGGTCCAGTTTCATTCTTCTGCAAGTGGCAGTCCAATTTCCCCAACACCATTTGTTGAAGAGACTGTCTTTGTTCCATTAGACATTCTTTCCTGCTTTGTCAAAGATGAGTTGACCATAGAGTTGAGGGTCCATTTCTGGGCTCTCTATTCTGTTCCATTGATCTATGTGTCTGTTTTTGTGCCAGTACCATACTGTCTTGATGATAACAGCTTTGTAATAGAGCTGGAAGTCCGGAATTGTGATGCCGCCAGCTTTGCTTTTCTTTTTCAACATTCCTCTGGCTATGTGGGGTCTTTTCTGGTTCCATACAAATTTTAGGATTATTTGTTCCATTTCTTTGAAAAAAGTGGATGGTATTTTGATGGGGAATGCATTGAGTGTGTAGATTGCTCTAGGTAGCATTGACATCTTCACAATATTTGTTCTTCTAATCCATGAGCATGGAACATTTTTCCATTTCTTTGTGTCTTCCTCAATTTCTTTCATGAGTATTCTATAGTTTTCTGAGTACATATCCTTTGCCTCTTTCGTTAGATTTATTCCTAGGTATCTTGTGGTTTTGGGTGCAATTGTAAATCAGATCGACTCCTTAATTTCCCTTTCTTCTGTCTTGTTGTTGGTGTATAGGAATGCCACTGATTTCTGAGCATTGATTTTATATCCTGCCACTTTACTGAATTCCTGTATGAGTTCTAGCAGTTTTGGGGTGGAGTCTTTTGGGTTTTCCACATAAAGTATCATATCATCTGCAAAGAGTGAGAGTTTGACTTCTTCTTTGCCAATTTGGATGCCTTTTATTTCTTTTTGTTGTCTGATTGCTATGGCTAGGACTTCTAATATTACATTGAATAGCAGTGGTGGTAGTGGACATCCCCACTGCATTCCTGACCTTAGGGGGAAAGCTCTCAGTTTTTCCCCATTGAGAATGACATTCACTATAGGTTTTTCATAGATGGCTTTTATGATATTGAGGTATGTACCCTCTATCGCTATACTCTGAAGAGTTTTGATCAAGGTAGGATGCTGTACCTTGTCAAATGCTTTTTCTGCATCTACTGAGAGGATCATATGATTCTTGTTCTTTCTTTTGTTTATGTATTGTATCACATTGATTGATTTGTGGATGTTGAACCAACCTTGCAGCCTAGGGGTAAATCCCACTTGGTTGTGGTGAATAATCCTCTTAATGTACTGTTGGATCCTATGGGCTAGTATTTTGGTGAGAATTTTTGCACCCATGTTCATCAAGGATATTGGTCTGTAATTCTCCTTTTTAATGGGGTCTTTGTCTGGTTTTGGGATCAAGGTAATGCTGGCCTCATAAAATGAGTTTCGAAGTTTTACTTCCATTTCTATTTTTTGGAACAGTTTCAGAAGAATGGGTATTAATTCTTCTTTAAATGTTTGGTAGAATTCCCCTGGAAAGCCATCTGGCCCTGGGCTTTTGTTTCTTGGATGATTTTTGATGACTGCTTCAATTTCCTTAGTGGTTATAGGTCTGTTCAGGTTTTCTATTTCTTCGTGGTTCAGTTTTGGTAGTTGATACATCTCTAGGAATGCATCCATTTCTTCCAGGTTATCTAATTTGCTGGCATAGAGTTGCTCATAAAATGTTCTTATAATTGTTTGTATTTCTTTCGTGTTGGTTGTGATCTCTCCTCTTTCAATCATGATTTTGTTGATCTGGGTCATTTCTCTTTTCTTTTTGAATAGTCTGGCCAGGGGTTTAACAATCTTGTTAATTCTTTCAAAGAACCAGCTCCTAGTTTCGTTGATCTGTTCTACTGATCTATTGGTTTCTATTTCATTGATGTCTGCTCTGATCTTTATTATTTCTCTTATCCTGCTGGGTTTAGGCTTTATTTGCTGCTCTTTCTCCAGCTCCTTTAGGTGTAGGGTTAGGTTGTGTACTTGAGACCTTTCTTGTTTCTTGAGAAAGGCTTGTATTGCTATATACTTTCCTCTTAGGACTGCCTTTGCTGCATCCCAAAGATTTTGAATAGTTGTGTTTTCATTTTCATTGGTTCCATGAATTTTTTAAATTCTTCTTTAATTTCCTGGTTGACCCATTCATTCTTTAGTAGGATGCTCTTTAGCCTCCATGTATTTGAGTTCTTTCTGACTTTCTTCTTGTGATTGAGTTCTAGTTTCAAAGCATTGTGGTCTGAAAATAGGCAGGGAGGGGCGCCTGGGTGGCTCAGTTGGTTAAGCGACTGCCTTCGGCTCAGGTCATGATCCTGGAGTCCCGGGATCGAGTCCCGCATTAGGCTCCCTGCTCGGCAGGGAGTCTGCTTCTCCCTCTGACCCTCCTCCCTCTCATGCTCTCTGTATCTCATTCTCTCTGTCTCAAATAAATAAATAAAAAATCTTTAAAAAAATAAATAAATAAAAAAAAGAAAATAGGCAGGGAATGATCCTAAACTTTTGGTATCAGTTGAGTCCTGATCTATGACCTAGGATGTGATCAATTCTGGAGAATGTTCCATGGGCACTAGAGAAGAATGTGTATTCTGGTGCTTTGGGATGGAATGTTCTGAATATGTCTGTGAAGTCCATTTGGTCCAGTGTGTCCTTTAAAGTCTTATTCCCTTGTTTCTCTTTTGCTTAGGTGATCTGTCCATTTCAGTGAGGGGGCTGTTAAAGTCCCACACAATTATTGTATTGTTGTCAATGTGTTTCTTTGCTTTTGTTATTAAGTGCCTTATATAATTGGCTGCTCCCATGTTAGGGGCATAGATATTTACAATTGTTAGATCTTCTTGTTGGATAGACCCTTTAAGTAGGATATAGTGTCCTTCCTCATCTCTTATTACAGTCTTTGGTTTAAAATCTAATGTGTCTGATATAAGGATTGCCACCCCAGCTTTCTTTTGGTGTCCATTAGCATGGTAGATGGTTTTCCACCCCTCACTTTCAATCTGGGGGTGTCTTTGGATCTAAAATGAGTCTCTTGCAGACAGCATATCGATGGGTCTTGTTTTTTAATCCAATCTGATAGCCTGTGTCCTTTGATTGGGGCATTTAGCCCATTTACATTCTCGGAAACAATTGAAAGATATGAATTTAGTGCCATTGTATTGCCTATAAGGCGACTGTTACTGTATATTGTCTATGTTCCTTTCTTTTTTTTTCTTTTTTTATTTATGTTTTTATTCTTATGTTAATCCCCATACATTACATCATTAGTTTTAGATGAAGTGTTCCATGATTCATTGTTTGTGCATAACACCCAGTGCTCCATGCAGAATGTGCCCTCCTCAATACGCACCACCATGCTAACCCATCCTCCCACCCCCCTCCCCTCTAGAACCCTGTTTCTTTTTCAGAGTCCATCGTCTCTCATGGTTCGTCTACCCCTCCGATTTCCCCTGCTTCATTCTTCCCCTCCCACTACCTTCTTCTTCTTTTTTTTTTCTTAACATATATTGCATTATTTGTTTCAGAGGTACAGATCTGAGATTCAAGAGTCTTGCACAATTCACAGCAATTACCAGAGCACATACCCTCCCCAGTGTCTATCACCCAGTCACCCCATCCCTCCCACTCCACCCCCCACTCCAGCAACCCTCAGTTTGTTCCCTGCAATTAAGAATTCCTCACATCAGTGAGATCGTATGATACATGTCTTTCTCTGTTTGACTTATTTCACTCAACATAATACCCTCCAGTTCCATCCATGTCGTTGCAAATGGCAAGATCTCATTCCTTTTCATGGCTGCATAATATTCCATTATATTTATATATATATATATATATATATATATACCACTTCTTCTTTATCCATTCATCTGTCAATGGACATCTTGGCTCTTTCCACAGTTTGGCTATTGTGGACATTGCTGCCATAAACATCAGGGTGCACGTACCCCTTCGGATCCCTACTTTTGTATCCTTGGGGTAAATACCCAGTAGTGCAATTGCTGGATCATATGGTAGCTCTATTTTCAACTTTTTGAGGAACCTCCATACAGTTTTCCAGAGTGGCTGCACCAGCTTGCATTCCCACCAACAGTGTAGGAGGGTTCCCCTTTCTCCGCATCCCCGTCAACATCTGTTGTTTACTGACTGGTTAATTTTAGCCATTTTGACTGGTGTGAGGTGGTATCTCATGGAGGTTTTGATTTGGATTTCCCTGATGCTGAGCGATATTGAGCACTTTTTCATGTGTCTGTTGGCCATTTGGATGTCTTCTTTGGAAAAATGTCTGTTCATGGCTTCTGCCCATTTCTTGATTGGATTCTTTGTTCTTTGGGTGTTGAGTTTGATGAGTTCTTTATAGATTTTGGATACTAGCCCTTTATCTGATATGTCATTTGAAAATATCTTCTCCCATTCCGTCAGTTGTCTTTTGGTTTTGTTGACTGTTTCTTTTGCTGTGCAAAAGCTTTTTATCTTGATGAAGTCCCAATAGTTCATTTTTGCCCTTGCTTCCCTTGCATTTGGTGATGTTTCTAAGAAGAAGTTGCTGTGGCTGAGGTCGAAGAGATTGCTGCCTGTGTTCTCCTTTAGGATGTTGATGGACTCCTGTCTCACATTGAGGTCTTTTAACCATTTGGAGTCTATTTTAGTGTGGGATGTAAGGAAATGGTCCAGTTTCATTCTTCTGCAAGTGGCAGTCCAATTTCCCCAACACCATTTGTTGAAGAGACTGTCTTTGTTCCATTAGACATTCTTTCCTGCTTTGTCAAAGATGAGTTGACCATAGAGTTGAGGGTCCATTTCTGGGCTCTCTATTCTGTTCCATTGATCTATGTGTCTGTTTTTGTGCCAGTACCATACTGTCTTGATGATAACAGCTTTGTAATAGAGCTGGAAGTCCGGAATTGTGATGCCGCCAGCTTTGCTTTTCTTTTTCAACATTCCTCTGGCTATGTGGGGTCTTTTCTGGTTCCATACAAATTTTAGGATTATTTGTTCCATTTCTTTGAAAAAAGTGGATGGTATTTTGATGGGGAATGCATTGAGTGTGTAGATTGCTCTAGGTAGCATTGACATCTTCACAATATTTGTTCTTCTAATCCATGAGCATGGAACATTTTTCCATTTCTTTGTGTCTTCCTCAATTTCTTTCATGAGTATTCTATAGTTTTCTGAGTACATATCCTTTGCCTCTTTCGTTAGATTTATTCCTAGGTATCTTGTGGTTTTGGGTGCAATTGTAAATCAGATCGACTCCTTAATTTCCCTTTCTTCTGTCTTGTTGTTGGTGTATAGGAATGCCACTGATTTCTGAGCATTGATTTTATATCCTGCCACTTTACTGAATTCCTGTATGAGTTCTAGCAGTTTTGGGGTGGAGTCTTTTGGGTTTTCCACATAAAGTATCATATCATCTGCAAAGAGTGAGAGTTTGACTTCTTCTTTGCCAATTTGGATGCCTTTTATTTCTTTTTGTTGTCTGATTGCTATGGCTAGGACTTCTAATATTACATTGAATAGCAGTGGTGGTAGTGGACATCCCCACTGCATTCCTGACCTTAGGGGGAAAGCTCTCAGTTTTTCCCCATTGAGAATGACATTCACTATAGGTTTTTCATAGATGGCTTTTATGATATTGAGGTATGTACCCTCTATCGCTATACTCTGAAGAGTTTTGATCAAGGTAGGATGCTGTACCTTGTCAAATGCTTTTTCTGCATCTACTGAGAGGATCATATGATTCTTGTTCTTTCTTTTGTTTATGTATTGTATCACATTGATTGATTTGTGGATGTTGAACCAACCTTGCAGCCTAGGGGTAAATCCCACTTGGTTGTGGTGAATAATCCTCTTAATGTACTGTTGGATCCTATGGGCTAGTATTTTGGTGAGAATTTTTGCACCCATGTTCATCAAGGATATTGGTCTGTAATTCTCCTTTTTAATGGGGTCTTTGTCTGGTTTTGGGATCAAGGTAATGCTGGCCTCATAAAATGAGTTTCGAAGTTTTACTTCCATTTCTATTTTTTGGAACAGTTTCAGAAGAATGGGTATTAATTCTTCTTTAAATGTTTGGTAGAATTCCCCTGGAAAGCCATCTGGCCCTGGGCTTTTGTTTCTTGGATGATTTTTGATGACTGCTTCAATTTCCTTAGTGGTTATAGGTCTGTTCAGGTTTTCTATTTCTTCGTGGTTCAGTTTTGGTAGTTGATACATCTCTAGGAATGCATCCATTTCTTCCAGGTTATCTAATTTGCTGGCATAGAGTTGCTCATAAAATGTTCTTATAATTGTTTGTATTTCTTTCGTGTTGGTTGTGATCTCTCCTCTTTCAATCATGATTTTGTTGATCTGGGTCATTTCTCTTTTCTTTTTGAATAGTCTGGCCAGGGGTTTAACAATCTTGTTAATTCTTTCAAAGAACCAGCTCCTAGTTTCGTTGATCTGTTCTACTGATCTATTGGTTTCTATTTCATTGATGTCTGCTCTGATCTTTATTATTTCTCTTATCCTGCTGGGTTTAGGCTTTATTTGCTGCTCTTTCTCCAGCTCCTTTAGGTGTAGGGTTAGGTTGTGTACTTGAGACCTTTCTTGTTTCTTGAGAAAGGCTTGTATTGCTATATACTTTCCTCTTAGGACTGCCTTTGCTGCATCCCAAAGATTTTGAATAGTTGTGTTTTCATTTTCATTGGTTCCATGAATTTTTTAAATTCTTCTTTAATTTCCTGGTTGACCCATTCATTCTTTAGTAGGATGCTCTTTAGCCTCCATGTATTTGAGTTCTTTCTGACTTTCTTCTTGTGATTGAGTTCTAGTTTCAAAGCATTGTGGTCTGAAAATAGGCAGGGAGGGGCGCCTGGGTGGCTCAGTTGGTTAAGCGACTGCCTTCGGCTCAGGTCATGATCCTGGAGTCCCGGGATCGAGTCCCGCATTAGGCTCCCTGCTCGGCAGGGAGTCTGCTTCTCCCTCTGACCCTCCTCCCTCTCATGCTCTCTGTATCTCATTCTCTCTGTCTCAAATAAATAAATAAAAAATCTTTAAAAAAATAAATAAATAAAAAAAAGAAAATAGGCAGGGAATGATCCTAAACTTTTGGTATCAGTTGAGTCCTGATCTATGACCTAGGATGTGATCAATTCTGGAGAATGTTCCATGGGCACTAGAGAAGAATGTGTATTCTGGTGCTTTGGGATGGAATGTTCTGAATATGTCTGTGAAGTCCATTTGGTCCAGTGTGTCCTTTAAAGTCTTATTCCCTTGTTTCTCTTTTGCTTAGGTGATCTGTCCATTTCAGTGAGGGGGCTGTTAAAGTCCCACACAATTATTGTATTGTTGTCAATGTGTTTCTTTGCTTTTGTTATTAAGTGCCTTATATAATTGGCTGCTCCCATGTTAGGGGCATAGATATTTACAATTGTTAGATCTTCTTGTTGGATAGACCCTTTAAGTAGGATATAGTGTCCTTCCTCATCTCTTATTACAGTCTTTGGTTTAAAATCTAATGTGTCTGATATAAGGATTGCCACCCCAGCTTTCTTTTGGTGTCCATTAGCATGGTAGATGGTTTTCCACCCCTCACTTTCAATCTGGGGGTGTCTTTGGATCTAAAATGAGTCTCTTGCAGACAGCATATCGATGGGTCTTGTTTTTTAATCCAATCTGATAGCCTGTGTCCTTTGATTGGGGCATTTAGCCCATTTACATTCTCGGAAACAATTGAAAGATATGAATTTAGTGCCATTGTATTGCCTATAAGGCGACTGTTACTGTATATTGTCTATGTTCCTTTCTTTTTTTTTCTTTTTTTATTTATGTTTTTATTCTTATGTTAATCCCCATACATTACATCATTAGTTTTAGATGAAGTGTTCCATGATTCATTGTTTGTGCATAACACCCAGTGCTCCATGCAGAATGTGCCCTCCTCAATACGCACCACCATGCTAACCCATCCTCCCACCCCCCTCCCCTCTAGAACCCTGTTTCTTTTTCAGAGTCCATCGTCTCTCATGGTTCGTCTACCCCTCCGATTTCCCCTGCTTCATTCTTCCCCTCCCACTACCTTCTTCTTCTTTTTTTTTTCTTAACATATATTGCATTATTTGTTTCAGAGGTACAGATCTGAGATTCAAGAGTCTTGCACAATTCACAGCAATTACCAGAGCACATACCCTCCCCAGTGTCTATCACCCAGTCACCCCATCCCTCCCACTCCACCCCCCACTCCAGCAACCCTCAGTTTGTTCCCTGCAATTAAGAATTCCTCACATCAGTGAGATCGTATGATACATGTCTTTCTCTGTTTGACTTATTTCACTCAACATAATACCCTCCAGTTCCATCCATGTCGTTGCAAATGGCAAGATCTCATTCCTTTTCATGGCTGCATAATATTCCATTATATTTATATATATATATATATATATATATACCACTTCTTCTTTATCCATTCATCTGTCAATGGACATCTTGGCTCTTTCCACAGTTTGGCTATTGTGGACATTGCTGCCATAAACATCAGGGTGCACGTACCCCTTCGGATCCCTACTTTTGTATCCTTGGGGTAAATACCCAGTAGTGCAATTGCTGGATCATATGGTAGCTCTATTTTCAACTTTTTGAGGAACCTCCATACAGTTTTCCAGAGTGGCTGCACCAGCTTGCATTCCCACCAACAGTGTAGGAGGGTTCCCCTTTCTCCGCATCCCCGTCAACATCTGTTGTTTACTGACTGGTTAATTTTAGCCATTTTGACTGGTGTGAGGTGGTATCTCATGGAGGTTTTGATTTGGATTTCCCTGATGCTGAGCGATATTGAGCACTTTTTCATGTGTCTGTTGGCCATTTGGATGTCTTCTTTGGAAAAATGTCTGTTCATGGCTTCTGCCCATTTCTTGATTGGATTCTTTGTTCTTTGGGTGTTGAGTTTGATGAGTTCTTTATAGATTTTGGATACTAGCCCTTTATCTGATATGTCATTTGAAAATATCTTCTCCCATTCCGTCAGTTGTCTTTTGGTTTTGTTGACTGTTTCTTTTGCTGTGCAAAAGCTTTTTATCTTGATGAAGTCCCAATAGTTCATTTTTGCCCTTGCTTCCCTTGCATTTGGTGATGTTTCTAAGAAGAAGTTGCTGTGGCTGAGGTCGAAGAGATTGCTGCCTGTGTTCTCCTTTAGGATGTTGATGGACTCCTGTCTCACATTGAGGTCTTTTAACCATTTGGAGTCTATTTTAGTGTGGGATGTAAGGAAATGGTCCAGTTTCATTCTTCTGCAAGTGGCAGTCCAATTTCCCCAACACCATTTGTTGAAGAGACTGTCTTTTTTCCATTAGACATTCTTTCCTGCTTTGTCAAAGATGAGTTGACCATAGAGTTGAGGGTCCATTTCTGGGCTCTCTATTCTGTTCCATTGATCTATGTGTCTGTTTTTGTGCCAGTACCATACTGTCTTGATGATAACAGCTTTGTAATAGAGCTGGAAGTCCGGAATTGTGATGCCGCCAGCTTTGCTTTTCTTTTTCAACATTCCTCTGGCTATGTGGGGTCTTTTCTGGTTCCATACAAATTTTAGGATTATTTGTTCCATTTCTTTGAAAAAAGTGGATGGTATTTTGATGGGGAATGCATTGAGTGTGTAGATTGCTCTAGGTAGCATTGACATCTTCACAATATTTGTTCTTCTAATCCATGAGCATGGAACATTTTTCCATTTCTTTGTGTCTTCCTCAATTTCTTTCATGAGTATTCTATAGTTTTCTGAGTACATATCCTTTGCCTCTTTCGTTAGATTTATTCCTAGGTATCTTGTGGTTTTGGGTGCAATTGTAAATCAGATCGACTCCTTAATTTCCCTTTCTTCTGTCTTGTTGTTGGTGTATAGGAATGCCACTGATTTCTGAGCATTGATTTTATATCCTGCCACTTTACTGAATTCCTGTATGAGTTCTAGCAGTTTTGGGGTGGAGTCTTTTGGGTTTTCCACATAAAGTATCATATCATCTGCAAAGAGTGAGAGTTTGACTTCTTCTTTGCCAATTTGGATGCCTTTTATTTCTTTTTGTTGTCTGATTGCTATGGCTAGGACTTCTAATATTACATTGAATAGCAGTGGTGGTAGTGGACATCCCCACTGCATTCCTGACCTTAGGGGGAAAGCTCTCAGTTTTTCCCCATTGAGAATGACATTCACTATAGGTTTTTCATAGATGGCTTTTATGATATTGAGGTATGTACCCTCTATCGCTATACTCTGAAGAGTTTTGATCAAGGTAGGATGCTGTACCTTGTCAAATGCTTTTTCTGCATCTACTGAGAGGATCATATGATTCTTGTTCTTTCTTTTGTTTATGTATTGTATCACATTGATTGATTTGTGGATGTTGAACCAACCTTGCAGCCTAGGGGTAAATCCCACTTGGTTGTGGTGAATAATCCTCTTAATGTACTGTTGGATCCTATGGGCTAGTATTTTGGTGAGAATTTTTGCACCCATGTTCATCAAGGATATTGGTCTGTAATTCTCCTTTTTAATGGGGTCTTTGTCTGGTTTTGGGATCAAGGTAATGCTGGCCTCATAAAATGAGTTTCGAAGTTTTACTTCCATTTCTATTTTTTGGAACAGTTTCAGAAGAATGGGTATTAATTCTTCTTTAAATGTTTGGTAGAATTCCCCTGGAAAGCCATCTGGCCCTGGGCTTTTGTTTCTTGGATGATTTTTGATGACTGCTTCAATTTCCTTAGTGGTTATAGGTCTGTTCAGGTTTTCTATTTCTTCGTGGTTCAGTTTTGGTAGTTGATACATCTCTAGGAATGCATCCATTTCTTCCAGGTTATCTAATTTGCTGGCATAGAGTTGCTCATAAAATGTTCTTATAATTGTTTGTATTTCTTTCGTGTTGGTTGTGATCTCTCCTCTTTCAATCATGATTTTGTTGATCTGGGTCATTTCTCTTTTCTTTTTGAATAGTCTGGCCAGGGGTTTAACAATCTTGTTAATTCTTTCAAAGAACCAGCTCCTAGTTTCGTTGATCTGTTCTACTGATCTATTGGTTTCTATTTCATTGATGTCTGCTCTGATCTTTATTATTTCTCTTATCCTGCTGGGTTTAGGCTTTATTTGCTGCTCTTTCTCCAGCTCCTTTAGGTGTAGGGTTAGGTTGTGTACTTGAGACCTTTCTTGTTTCTTGAGAAAGGCTTGTATTGCTATATACTTTCCTCTTAGGACTGCCTTTGCTGCATCCCAAAGATTTTGAATAGTTGTGTTTTCATTTTCATTGGTTCCATGAATTTTTTAAATTCTTCTTTAATTTCCTGGTTGACCCATTCATTCTTTAGTAGGATGCTCTTTAGCCTCCATGTATTTGAGTTCTTTCTGACTTTCTTCTTGTGATTGAGTTCTAGTTTCAAAGCATTGTGGTCTGAAAATAGGCAGGGAGGGGCGCCTGGGTGGCTCAGTTGGTTAAGCGACTGCCTTCGGCTCAGGTCATGATCCTGGAGTCCCGGGATCGAGTCCCGCATTAGGCTCCCTGCTCGGCAGGGAGTCTGCTTCTCCCTCTGACCCTCCTCCCTCTCATGCTCTCTGTATCTCATTCTCTCTGTCTCAAATAAATAAATAAAAAATCTTTAAAAAAATAAATAAATAAAAAAAAGAAAATAGGCAGGGAATGATCCTAAACTTTTGGTATCAGTTGAGTCCTGATCTATGACCTAGGATGTGATCAATTCTGGAGAATGTTCCATGGGCACTAGAGAAGAATGTGTATTCTGGTGCTTTGGGATGGAATGTTCTGAATATGTCTGTGAAGTCCATTTGGTCCAGTGTGTCCTTTAAAGTCTTATTCCCTTGTTTCTCTTTTGCTTAGGTGATCTGTCCATTTCAGTGAGGGGGCTGTTAAAGTCCCACACAATTATTGTATTGTTGTCAATGTGTTTCTTTGCTTTTGTTATTAAGTGCCTTATATAATTGGCTGCTCCCATGTTAGGGGCATAGATATTTACAATTGTTAGATCTTCTTGTTGGATAGACCCTTTAAGTAGGATATAGTGTCCTTCCTCATCTCTTATTACAGTCTTTGGTTTAAAATCTAATGTGTCTGATATAAGGATTGCCACCCCAGCTTTCTTTTGGTGTCCATTAGCATGGTAGATGGTTTTCCACCCCTCACTTTCAATCTGGGGGTGTCTTTGGATCTAAAATGAGTCTCTTGCAGACAGCATATCGATGGGTCTTGTTTTTTAATCCAATCTGATAGCCTGTGTCCTTTGATTGGGGCATTTAGCCCATTTACATTCTCGGAAACAATTGAAAGATATGAATTTAGTGCCATTGTATTGCCTATAAGGCGACTGTTACTGTATATTGTCTATGTTCCTTTCTTTTTTTTTCTTTTTTTATTTATGTTTTTATTCTTATGTTAATCCCCATACATTACATCATTAGTTTTAGATGAAGTGTTCCATGATTCATTGTTTGTGCATAACACCCAGTGCTCCATGCAGAATGTGCCCTCCTCAATACGCACCACCATGCTAACCCATCCTCCCACCCCCCTCCCCTCTAGAACCCTGTTTCTTTTTCAGAGTCCATCGTCTCTCATGGTTCGTCTACCCCTCCGATTTCCCCTGCTTCATTCTTCCCCTCCCACTACCTTCTTCTTCTTTTTTTTTTCTTAACATATATTGCATTATTTGTTTCAGAGGTACAGATCTGAGATTCAAGAGTCTTGCACAATTCACAGCAATTACCAGAGCACATACCCTCCCCAGTGTCTATCACCCAGTCACCCCATCCCTCCCACTCCACCCCCCACTCCAGCAACCCTCAGTTTGTTCCCTGCAATTAAGAATTCCTCACATCAGTGAGATCGTATGATACATGTCTTTCTCTGTTTGACTTATTTCACTCAACATAATACCCTCCAGTTCCATCCATGTCGTTGCAAATGGCAAGATCTCATTCCTTTTCATGGCTGCATAATATTCCATTATATTTATATATATATATATATATATATATATATATATACCACTTCTTCTTTATCCATTCATCTGTCAATGGACATCTTGGCTCTTTCCACAGTTTGGCTATTGTGGACATTGCTGCCATAAACATCAGGGTGCACGTACCCCTTCGGATCCCTACTTTTGTATCCTTGGGGTAAATACCCAGTAGTGCAATTGCTGGATCATATGGTAGCTCTATTTTCAACTTTTTGAGGAACCTCCATACAGTTTTCCAGAGTGGCTGCACCAGCTTGCATTCCCACCAACAGTGTAGGAGGGTTCCCCTTTCTCCGCATCCCCGTCAACATCTGTTGTTTACTGACTGGTTAATTTTAGCCATTTTGACTGGTGTGAGGTGGTATCTCATGGAGGTTTTGATTTGGATTTCCCTGATGCTGAGCGATATTGAGCACTTTTTCATGTGTCTGTTGGCCATTTGGATGTCTTCTTTGGAAAAATGTCTGTTCATGGCTTCTGCCCATTTCTTGATTGGATTCTTTGTTCTTTGGGTGTTGAGTTTGATGAGTTCTTTATAGATTTTGGATACTAGCCCTTTATCTGATATGTCATTTGAAAATATCTTCTCCCATTCCGTCAGTTGTCTTTTGGTTTTGTTGACTGTTTCTTTTGCTGTGCAAAAGCTTTTTATCTTGATGAAGTCCCAATAGTTCATTTTTGCCCTTGCTTCCCTTGCATTTGGTGATGTTTCTAAGAAGAAGTTGCTGTGGCTGAGGTCGAAGAGATTGCTGCCTGTGTTCTCCTTTAGGATGTTGATGGACTCCTGTCTCACATTGAGGTCTTTTAACCATTTGGAGTCTATTTTAGTGTGGGATGTAAGGAAATGGTCCAGTTTCATTCTTCTGCAAGTGGCAGTCCAATTTCCCCAACACCATTTGTTGAAGAGACTGTCTTTTTTCCATTAGACATTCTTTCCTGCTTTGTCAAAGATGAGTTGACCATAGAGTTGAGGGTCCATTTCTGGGCTCTCTATTCTGTTCCATTGATCTATGTGTCTGTTTTTGTGCCAGTACCATACTGTCTTGATGATAACAGCTTTGTAATAGAGCTGGAAGTCCGGAATTGTGATGCCGCCAGCTTTGCTTTTCTTTTTCAACATTCCTCTGGCTATGTGGGGTCTTTTCTGGTTCCATACAAATTTTAGGATTATTTGTTCCATTTCTTTGAAAAAAGTGGATGGTATTTTGATGGGGAATGCATTGAGTGTGTAGATTGCTCTAGGTAGCATTGACATCTTCACAATATTTGTTCTTCTAATCCATGAGCATGGAACATTTTTCCATTTCTTTGTGTCTTCCTCAATTTCTTTCATGAGTATTCTATAGTTTTCTGAGTACATATCCTTTGCCTCTTTCGTTAGATTTATTCCTAGGTATCTTGTGGTTTTGGGTGCAATTGTAAATCAGATCGACTCCTTAATTTCCCTTTCTTCTGTCTTGTTGTTGGTGTATAGGAATGCCACTGATTTCTGAGCATTGATTTTATATCCTGCCACTTTACTGAATTCCTGTATGAGTTCTAGCAGTTTTGGGGTGGAGTCTTTTGGGTTTTCCACATAAAGTATCATATCATCTGCAAAGAGTGAGAGTTTGACTTCTTCTTTGCCAATTTGGATGCCTTTTATTTCTTTTTGTTGTCTGATTGCTATGGCTAGGACTTCTAATATTACATTGAATAGCAGTGGTGGTAGTGGACATCCCCACTGCATTCCTGACCTTAGGGGGAAAGCTCTCAGTTTTTCCCCATTGAGAATGACATTCACTATAGGTTTTTCATAGATGGCTTTTATGATATTGAGGTATGTACCCTCTATCGCTATACTCTGAAGAGTTTTGATCAAGGTAGGATGCTGTACCTTGTCAAATGCTTTTTCTGCATCTACTGAGAGGATCATATGATTCTTGTTCTTTCTTTTGTTTATGTATTGTATCACATTGATTGATTTGTGGATGTTGAACCAACCTTGCAGCCTAGGGGTAAATCCCACTTGGTTGTGGTGAATAATCCTCTTAATGTACTGTTGGATCCTATGGGCTAGTATTTTGGTGAGAATTTTTGCACCCATGTTCATCAAGGATATTGGTCTGTAATTCTCCTTTTTAATGGGGTCTTTGTCTGGTTTTGGGATCAAGGTAATGCTGGCCTCATAAAATGAGTTTCGAAGTTTTACTTCCATTTCTATTTTTTGGAACAGTTTCAGAAGAATGGGTATTAATTCTTCTTTAAATGTTTGGTAGAATTCCCCTGGAAAGCCATCTGGCCCTGGGCTTTTGTTTCTTGGATGATTTTTGATGACTGCTTCAATTTCCTTAGTGGTTATAGGTCTGTTCAGGTTTTCTATTTCTTCGTGGTTCAGTTTTGGTAGTTGATACATCTCTAGGAATGCATCCATTTCTTCCAGGTTATCTAATTTGCTGGCATAGAGTTGCTCATAAAATGTTCTTATAATTGTTTGTATTTCTTTCGTGTTGGTTGTGATCTCTCCTCTTTCAATCATGATTTTGTTGATCTGGGTCATTTCTCTTTTCTTTTTGAATAGTCTGGCCAGGGGTTTAACAATCTTGTTAATTCTTTCAAAGAACCAGCTCCTAGTTTCGTTGATCTGTTCTACTGATCTATTGGTTTCTATTTCATTGATGTCTGCTCTGATCTTTATTATTTCTCTTATCCTGCTGGGTTTAGGCTTTATTTGCTGCTCTTTCTCCAGCTCCTTTAGGTGTAGGGTTAGGTTGTGTACTTGAGACCTTTCTTGTTTCTTGAGAAAGGCTTGTATTGCTATATACTTTCCTCTTAGGACTGCCTTTGCTGCATCCCAAAGATTTTGAATAGTTGTGTTTTCATTTTCATTGGTTCCATGAATTTTTTAAATTCTTCTTTAATTTCCTGGTTGACCCATTCATTCTTTAGTAGGATGCTCTTTAGCCTCCATGTATTTGAGTTCTTTCTGACTTTCTTCTTGTGATTGAGTTCTAGTTTCAAAGCATTGTGGTCTGAAAATAGGCAGGGAGGGGCGCCTGGGTGGCTCAGTTGGTTAAGCGACTGCCTTCGGCTCAGGTCATGATCCTGGAGTCCCGGGATCGAGTCCCGCATTAGGCTCCCTGCTCGGCAGGGAGTCTGCTTCTCCCTCTGACCCTCCTCCCTCTCATGCTCTCTGTATCTCATTCTCTCTGTCTCAAATAAATAAATAAAAAATCTTTAAAAAAATAAATAAATAAAAAAAAGAAAATAGGCAGGGAATGATCCTAAACTTTTGGTATCAGTTGAGTCCTGATCTATGACCTAGGATGTGATCAATTCTGGAGAATGTTCCATGGGCACTAGAGAAGAATGTGTATTCTGGTGCTTTGGGATGGAATGTTCTGAATATGTCTGTGAAGTCCATTTGGTCCAGTGTGTCCTTTAAAGTCTTATTCCCTTGTTTCTCTTTTGCTTAGGTGATCTGTCCATTTCAGTGAGGGGGCTGTTAAAGTCCCACACAATTATTGTATTGTTGTCAATGTGTTTCTTTGCTTTTGTTATTAAGTGCCTTATATAATTGGCTGCTCCCATGTTAGGGGCATAGATATTTACAATTGTTAGATCTTCTTGTTGGATAGACCCTTTAAGTAGGATATAGTGTCCTTCCTCATCTCTTATTACAGTCTTTGGTTTAAAATCTAATGTGTCTGATATAAGGATTGCCACCCCAGCTTTCTTTTGGTGTCCATTAGCATGGTAGATGGTTTTCCACCCCTCACTTTCAATCTGGGGGTGTCTTTGGATCTAAAATGAGTCTCTTGCAGACAGCATATCGATGGGTCTTGTTTTTTAATCCAATCTGATAGCCTGTGTCCTTTGATTGGGGCATTTAGCCCATTTACATTCTCGGAAACAATTGAAAGATATGAATTTAGTGCCATTGTATTGCCTATAAGGCGACTGTTACTGTATATTGTCTATGTTCCTTTCTTTTTTTTTCTTTTTTTATTTATGTTTTTATTCTTATGTTAATCCCCATACATTACATCATTAGTTTTAGATGAAGTGTTCCATGATTCATTGTTTGTGCATAACACCCAGTGCTCCATGCAGAATGTGCCCTCCTCAATACGCACCACCATGCTAACCCATCCTCCCACCCCCCTCCCCTCTAGAACCCTGTTTCTTTTTCAGAGTCCATCGTCTCTCATGGTTCGTCTACCCCTCTGATTTCCCCTGCTTCATTCTTCCCCTCCCACTACCTTCTTCTTCTTTTTTTTTTTCTTAACATATATTGCATTATTTGTTTCAGAGGTACAGATCTGAGATTCAAGAGTCTTGCACAATTCACAGCAATTACCAGAGCACATACCCTCCCCAGTGTCTATCACCCAGTCACCCCATCCCTCCCACTCCACCCCCCACTCCAGCAACCCTCAGTTTGTTCCCTGCAATTAAGAATTCCTCACATCAGTGAGATCGTATGATACATGTCTTTCTCTGTTTGACTTATTTCACTCAACATAATACCCTCCAGTTCCATCCATGTCGTTGCAAATGGCAAGATCTCATTCCTTTTCATGGCTGCATAATATTCCATTATATATATATATATATATATATATATATATATATATATATATACCACTTCTTCTTTATCCATTCATCTGTCAATGGACATCTTGGCTCTTTCCACAGTTTGGCTATTGTGGACATTGCTGCCATAAACATCAGGGTGCACGTACCCCTTCGGATCCCTACTTTTGTATCCTTGGGGTAAATACCCAGTAGTGCAATTGCTGGATCATATGGTAGCTCTATTTTCAACTTTTTGAGGAACCTCCATACAGTTTTCCAGAGTGGCTGCACCAGCTTGCATTCCCACCAACAGTGTAGGAGGGTTCCCCTTTCTCCGCATCCCCGTCAACATCTGTTGTTTACTGACTGGTTAATTTTAGCCATTTTGACTGGTGTGAGGTGGTATCTCATGGAGGTTTTGATTTGGATTTCCCTGATGCTGAGCGATATTGAGCACTTTTTCATGTGTCTGTTGGCCATTTGGATGTCTTCTTTGGAAAAATGTCTGTTCATGGCTTCTGCCCATTTCTTGATTGGATTCTTTGTTCTTTGGGTGTTGAGTTTGATGAGTTCTTTATAGATTTTGGATACTAGCCCTTTATCTGATATGTCATTTGAAAATATCTTCTCCCATTCCGTCAGTTGTCTTTTGGTTTTGTTGACTGTTTCTTTTGCTGTGCAAAAGCTTTTTATCTTGATGAAGTCCCAATAGTTCATTTTTGCCCTTGCTTCCCTTGCATTTGGTGATGTTTCTAAGAAGAAGTTGCTGTGGCTGAGGTCGAAGAGATTGCTGCCTGTGTTCTCCTTTAGGATGTTGATGGACTCCTGTCTCACATTGAGGTCTTTTAACCATTTGGAGTCTATTTTAGTGTGGGATGTAAGGAAATGGTCCAGTTTCATTCTTCTGCAAGTGGCAGTCCAATTTCCCCAACACCATTTGTTGAAGAGACTGTCTTTTTTCCATTAGACATTCTTTCCTGCTTTGTCAAAGATGAGTTGACCATAGAGTTGAGGGTCCATTTCTGGGCTCTCTATTCTGTTCCATTGATCTATGTGTCTGTTTTTGTGCCAGTACCATACTGTCTTGATGATAACAGCTTTGTAATAGAGCTGGAAGTCCGGAATTGTGATGCCGCCAGCTTTGCTTTTCTTTTTCAACATTCCTCTGGCTATGTGGGGTCTTTTCTGGTTCCATACAAATTTTAGGATTATTTGCTCCATTTCTTTGAAAAAAGTGGATGGTATTTTGATGGGGAATGCATTGAGTGTGTAGATTGCTCTAGGTAGCATTGACATCTTCACAATATTTGTTCTTCTAATCCATGAGCATGGAACATTTTTCCATTTCTTTGTGTCTTCCTCAATTTCTTTCATGAGTATTCTATAGTTTTCTGAGTACATATCCTTTGCCTCTTTCGTTAGATTTATTCCTAGGTATCTTGTGGTTTTGGGTGCAATTGTAAATCAGATCGACTCCTTAATTTCCCTTTCTTCTGTCTTGTTGTTGGTGTATAGGAATGCCACTGATTTCTGAGCATTGATTTTATATCCTGCCACTTTACTGAATTCCTGTATGAGTTCTAGCAGTTTTGGGGTGGAGTCTTTTGGGTTTTCCACATAAAGTATCATATCATCTGCAAAGAGTGAGAGTTTGACTTCTTCTTTGCCAATTTGGATGCCTTTTATTTCTTTTTGTTGTCTGATTGCTATGGCTAGGACTTCTAATATTACATTGAATAGCAGTGGTGGTAGTGGACATCCCCACTGCATTCCTGACCTTAGGGGGAAAGCTCTCAGTTTTTCCCCATTGAGAATGACATTCACTATAGGTTTTTCATAGATGGCTTTTATGATATTGAGGTATGTACCCTCTATCGCTATACTCTGAAGAGTTTTGATCAAGGTAGGATGCTGTACCTTGTCAAATGCTTTTTCTGCATCTACTGAGAGGATCATATGATTCTTGTTCTTTCTTTTGTTTATGTATTGTATCACATTGATTGATTTGTGGATGTTGAACCAACCTTGCAGCCTAGGGGTAAATCCCACTTGGTTGTGGTGAATAATCCTCTTAATGTACTGTTGGATCCTATGGGCTAGTATTTTGGTGAGAATTTTTGCACCCATGTTCATCAAGGATATTGGTCTGTAATTCTCCTTTTTAATGGGGTCTTTGTCTGGTTTTGGGATCAAGGTAATGCTGGCCTCATAAAATGAGTTTCGAAGTTTTACTTCCATTTCTATTTTTTGGAACAGTTTCAGAAGAATGGGTATTAATTCTTCTTTAAATGTTTGGTAGAATTCCCCTGGAAAGCCATCTGGCCCTGGGCTTTTGTTTCTTGGATGATTTTTGATGACTGCTTCAATTTCCTTAGTGGTTATAGGTCTGTTCAGGTTTTCTATTTCTTCGTGGTTCAGTTTTGGTAGTTGATACATCTCTAGGAATGCATCCATTTCTTCCAGGTTATCTAATTTGCTGGCATAGAGTTGCTCATAAAATGTTCTTATAATTGTTTGTATTTCTTTCGTGTTGGTTGTGATCTCTCCTCTTTCAATCATGATTTTGTTGATCTGGGTCATTTCTCTTTTCTTTTTGAATAGTCTGGCCAGGGGTTTAACAATCTTGTTAATTCTTTCAAAGAACCAGCTCCTAGTTTCGTTGATCTGTTCTACTGATCTATTGGTTTCTATTTCATTGATGTCTGCTCTGATCTTTATTATTTCTCTTATCCTGCTGGGTTTAGGCTTTATTTGCTGCTCTTTCTCCAGCTCCTTTAGGTGTAGGGTTAGGTTGTGTACTTGAGACCTTTCTTGTTTCTTGAGAAAGGCTTGTATTGCTATATACTTTCCTCTTAGGACTGCCTTTGCTGCATCCCAAAGATTTTGAATAGTTGTGTTTTCATTTTCATTGGTTCCATGAATTTTTTAAATTCTTCTTTAATTTCCTGGTTGACCCATTCATTCTTTAGTAGGATGCTCTTTAGCCTCCATGTATTTGAGTTCTTTCTGACTTTCTTCTTGTGATTGAGTTCTAGTTTCAAAGCATTGTGGTCTGAAAATAGGCAGGGAGGGGCGCCTGGGTGGCTCAGTTGGTTAAGCGACTGCCTTCGGCTCAGGTCATGATCCTGGAGTCCCGGGATCGAGTCCCGCATTAGGCTCCCTGCTCGGCAGGGAGTCTGCTTCTCCCTCTGACCCTCCTCCCTCTCATGCTCTCTGTATCTCATTCTCTCTGTCTCAAATAAATAAATAAAAAATCTTTAAAAAAATAAATAAATAAAAAAAAGAAAATAGGCAGGGAATGATCCTAAACTTTTGGTATCAGTTGAGTCCTGATCTATGACCTAGGATGTGATCAATTCTGGAGAATGTTCCATGGGCACTAGAGAAGAATGTGTATTCTGGTGCTTTGGGATGGAATGTTCTGAATATGTCTGTGAAGTCCATTTGGTCCAGTGTGTCCTTTAAAGTCTTATTCCCTTGTTTCTCTTTTGCTTAGGTGATCTGTCCATTTCAGTGAGGGGGCTGTTAAAGTCCCACACAATTATTGTATTGTTGTCAATGTGTTTCTTTGCTTTTGTTATTAAGTGCCTTATATAATTGGCTGCTCCCATGTTAGGGGCATAGATATTTACAATTGTTAGATCTTCTTGTTGGATAGACCCTTTAAGTAGGATATAGTGTCCTTCCTCATCTCTTATTACAGTCTTTGGTTTAAAATCTAATGTGTCTGATATAAGGATTGCCACCCCAGCTTTCTTTTGGTGTCCATTAGCATGGTAGATGGTTTTCCACCCCTCACTTTCAATCTGGGGGTGTCTTTGGATCTAAAATGAGTCTCTTGCAGACAGCATATCGATGGGTCTTGTTTTTTAATCCAATCTGATAGCCTGTGTCCTTTGATTGGGGCATTTAGCCCATTTACATTCTCGGAAACAATTGAAAGATATGAATTTAGTGCCATTGTATTGCCTATAAGGCGACTGTTACTGTATATTGTCTATGTTCCTTTCTTTTTTTTTCTTTTTTTATTTATGTTTTTATTCTTATGTTAATCCCCATACATTACATCATTAGTTTTAGATGAAGTGTTCCATGATTCATTGTTTGTGCATAACACCCAGTGCTCCATGCAGAATGTGCCCTCCTCAATACGCACCACCATGCTAACCCATCCTCCCACCCCCCTCCCCTCTAGAACCCTGTTTCTTTTTCAGAGTCCATCGTCTCTCATGGTTCGTCTACCCCTCCGATTTCCCCTGCTTCATTCTTCCCCTCCCACTACCTTCTTCTTCTTTTTTTTTTCTTAACATATATTGCATTATTTGTTTCAGAGGTACAGATCTGAGATTCAAGAGTCTTGCACAATTCACAGCAATTACCAGAGCACATACCCTCCCCAGTGTCTATCACCCAGTCACCCCATCCCTCCCACTCCACCCCCCACTCCAGCAACCCTCAGTTTGTTCCCTGCAATTAAGAATTCCTCACATCAGTGAGATCGTATGATACATGTCTTTCTCTGTTTGACTTATTTCACTCAACATAATACCCTCCAGTTCCATCCATGTCGTTGCAAATGGCAAGATCTCATTCCTTTTCATGGCTGCATAATATTCCATTATATATATATATATATATATATATATATATATATATATATACCACTTCTTCTTTATCCATTCATCTGTCAATGGACATCTTGGCTCTTTCCACAGTTTGGCTATTGTGGACATTGCTGCCATAAACATCAGGGTGCACGTACCCCTTCGGATCCCTACTTTTGTATCCTTGGGGTAAATACCCAGTAGTGCAATTGCTGGATCATATGGTAGCTCTATTTTCAACTTTTTGAGGAACCTCCATACAGTTTTCCAGAGTGGCTGCACCAGCTTGCATTCCCACCAACAGTGTAGGAGGGTTCCCCTTTCTCCGCATCCCCGTCAACATCTGTTGTTTACTGACTGGTTAATTTTAGCCATTTTGACTGGTGTGAGGTGGTATCTCATGGAGGTTTTGATTTGGATTTCCCTGATGCTGAGCGATATTGAGCACTTTTTCATGTGTCTGTTGGCCATTTGGATGTCTTCTTTGGAAAAATGTCTGTTCATGGCTTCTGCCCATTTCTTGATTGGATTCTTTGTTCTTTGGGTGTTGAGTTTGATGAGTTCTTTATAGATTTTGGATACTAGCCCTTTATCTGATATGTCATTTGAAAATATCTTCTCCCATTCCGTCAGTTGTCTTTTGGTTTTGTTGACTGTTTCTTTTGCTGTGCAAAAGCTTTTTATCTTGATGAAGTCCCAATAGTTCATTTTTGCCCTTGCTTCCCTTGCATTTGGTGATGTTTCTAAGAAGAAGTTGCTGTGGCTGAGGTCGAAGAGATTGCTGCCTGTGTTCTCCTTTAGGATGTTGATGGACTCCTGTCTCACATTGAGGTCTTTTAACCATTTGGAGTCTATTTTAGTGTGGGATGTAAGGAAATGGTCCAGTTTCATTCTTCTGCAAGTGGCAGTCCAATTTCCCCAACGCCATTTGTTGAAGAGACTGTCTTTGTTCCATTAGACATTCTTTCCTGCTTTGTCAAAGATGAGTTGACCATAGAGTTGAGGGTCCATTTCTGGGCTCTCTATTCTGTTCCATTGATCTATGTGTCTGTTTTTGTGCCAGTACCATACTGTCTTGATGATAACAGCTTTGTAATAGAGCTGGAAGTCCGGAATTGTGATGCCGCCAGCTTTGCTTTTCTTTTTCAACATTCCTCTGGCTATGTGGGGTCTTTTCTGGTTCCATACAAATTTTAGGATTATTTGTTCCATTTCTTTGAAAAAAGTGGATGGTATTTTGATGGGGAATGCATTGAGTGTGTAGATTGCTCTAGGTAGCATTGACATCTTCACAATATTTGTTCTTCTAATCCATGAGCATGGAACATTTTTCCATTTCTTTGTGTCTTCCTCAATTTCTTTCATGAGTATTCTATAGTTTTCTGAGTACATATCCTTTGCCTCTTTCGTTAGATTTATTCCTAGGTATCTTGTGGTTTTGGGTGCAATTGTAAATCAGATCGACTCCTTAATTTCCCTTTCTTCTGTCTTGTTGTTGGTGTATAGGAATGCCACTGATTTCTGAGCATTGATTTTATATCCTGCCACTTTACTGAATTCCTGTATGAGTTCTAGCAGTTTTGGGGTGGAGTCTTTTGGGTTTTCCACATAAAGTATCATATCATCTGCAAAGAGTGAGAGTTTGACTTCTTCTTTGCCAATTTGGATGCCTTTTATTTCTTTTTGTTGTCTGATTGCTATGGCTAGGACTTCTAATATTACATTGAATAGCAGTGGTGGTAGTGGACATCCCCACTGCATTCCTGACCTTAGGGGGAAAGCTCTCAGTTTTTCCCCATTGAGAATGACATTCACTATAGGTTTTTCATAGATGGCTTTTATGATATTGAGGTATGTACCCTCTATCGCTATACTCTGAAGAGTTTTGATCAAGGTAGGATGCTGTACCTTGTCAAATGCTTTTTCTGCATCTACTGAGAGGATCATATGATTCTTGTTCTTTCTTTTGTTTATGTATTGTATCACATTGATTGATTTGTGGATGTTGAACCAACCTTGCAGCCTAGGGGTAAATCCCACTTGGTTGTGGTGAATAATCCTCTTAATGTACTGTTGGATCCTATGGGCTAGTATTTTGGTGAGAATTTTTGCACCCATGTTCATCAAGGATATTGGTCTGTAATTCTCCTTTTTAATGGGGTCTTTGTCTGGTTTTGGGATCAAGGTAATGCTGGCCTCATAAAATGAGTTTCGAAGTTTTACTTCCATTTCTATTTTTTGGAACAGTTTCAGAAGAATGGGTATTAATTCTTCTTTAAATGTTTGGTAGAATTCCCCTGGAAAGCCATCTGGCCCTGGGCTTTTGTTTCTTGGATGATTTTTGATGACTGCTTCAATTTCCTTAGTGGTTATAGGTCTGTTCAGGTTTTCTATTTCTTCGTGGTTCAGTTTTGGTAGTTGATACATCTCTAGGAATGCATCCATTTCTTCCAGGTTATCTAATTTGCTGGCATAGAGTTGCTCATAAAATGTTCTTATAATTGTTTGTATTTCTTTCGTGTTGGTTGTGATCTCTCCTCTTTCAATCATGATTTTGTTGATCTGGGTCATTTCTCTTTTCTTTTTGAATAGTCTGGCCAGGGGTTTAACAATCTTGTTAATTCTTTCAAAGAACCAGCTCCTAGTTTCGTTGATCTGTTCTACTGATCTATTGGTTTCTATTTCATTGATGTCTGCTCTGATCTTTATTATTTCTCTTATCCTGCTGGGTTTAGGCTTTATTTGCTGCTCTTTCTCCAGCTCCTTTAGGTGTAGGGTTAGGTTGTGTACTTGAGACCTTTCTTGTTTCTTGAGAAAGGCTTGTATTGCTATATACTTTCCTCTTAGGACTGCCTTTGCTGCATCCCAAAGATTTTGAATAGTTGTGTTTTCATTTTCATTGGTTCCATGAATTTTTTAAATTCTTCTTTAATTTCCTGGTTGACCCATTCATTCTTTAGTAGGATGCTCTTTAGCCTCCATGTATTTGAGTTCTTTCTGACTTTCTTCTTGTGATTGAGTTCTAGTTTCAAAGCATTGTGGTCTGAAAATAGGCAGGGAGGGGCGCCTGGGTGGCTCAGTTGGTTAAGCGACTGCCTTCGGCTCAGGTCATGATCCTGGAGTCCCGGGATCGAGTCCCGCATTAGGCTCCCTGCTCGGCAGGGAGTCTGCTTCTCCCTCTGACCCTCCTCCCTCTCATGCTCTCTGTATCTCATTCTCTCTGTCTCAAATAAATAAATAAAAAATCTTTAAAAAAATAAATAAATAAAAAAAAGAAAATAGGCAGGGAATGATCCTAAACTTTTGGTATCAGTTGAGTCCTGATCTATGACCTAGGATGTGATCAATTCTGGAGAATGTTCCATGGGCACTAGAGAAGAATGTGTATTCTGGTGCTTTGGGATGGAATGTTCTGAATATGTCTGTGAAGTCCATTTGGTCCAGTGTGTCCTTTAAAGTCTTATTCCCTTGTTTCTCTTTTGCTTAGGTGATCTGTCCATTTCAGTGAGGGGGCTGTTAAAGTCCCACACAATTATTGTATTGTTGTCAATGTGTTTCTTTGCTTTTGTTATTAAGTGCCTTATATAATTGGCTGCTCCCATGTTAGGGGCATAGATATTTACAATTGTTAGATCTTCTTGTTGGATAGACCCTTTAAGTAGGATATAGTGTCCTTCCTCATCTCTTATTACAGTCTTTGGTTTAAAATCTAATGTGTCTGATATAAGGATTGCCACCCCAGCTTTCTTTTGGTGTCCATTAGCATGGTAGATGGTTTTCCACCCCTCACTTTCAATCTGGGGGTGTCTTTGGATCTAAAATGAGTCTCTTGCAGACAGCATATCGATGGGTCTTGTTTTTTAATCCAATCTGATAGCCTGTGTCCTTTGATTGGGGCATTTAGCCCATTTACATTCTCGGAAACAATTGAAAGATATGAATTTAGTGCCATTGTATTGCCTATAAGGCGACTGTTACTGTATATTGTCTATGTTCCTTTCTTTTTTTTTCTTTTTTTATTTATGTTTTTATTCTTATGTTAATCCCCATACATTACATCATTAGTTTTAGATGAAGTGTTCCATGATTCATTGTTTGTGCATAACACCCAGTGCTCCATGCAGAATGTGCCCTCCTCAATACGCACCACCATGCTAACCCATCCTCCCACCCCCCTCCCCTCTAGAACCCTGTTTCTTTTTCAGAGTCCATCGTCTCTCATGGTTCGTCTACCCCTCCGATTTCCCCTGCTTCATTCTTCCCCTCCCACTACCTTCTTCTTCTTTTTTTTTTCTTAACATATATTGCATTATTTGTTTCAGAGGTACAGATCTGAGATTCAAGAGTCTTGCACAATTCACAGCAATTACCAGAGCACATACCCTCCCCAGTGTCTATCACCCAGTCACCCCATCCCTCCCACTCCACCCCCCACTCCAGCAACCCTCAGTTTGTTCCCTGCAATTAAGAATTCCTCACATCAGTGAGATCGTATGATACATGTCTTTCTCTGTTTGACTTATTTCACTCAACATAATACCCTCCAGTTCCATCCATGTCGTTGCAAATGGCAAGATCTCATTCCTTTTCATGGCTGCATAATATTCCATTATATTTATATATATATATATATATATATATATATATATATACCACTTCTTCTTTATCCATTCATCTGTCAATGGACATCTTGGCTCTTTCCACAGTTTGGCTATTGTGGACATTGCTGCCATAAACATCAGGGTGCACGTACCCCTTCGGATCCCTACTTTTGTATCCTTGGGGTAAATACCCAGTAGTGCAATTGCTGGATCATATGGTAGCTCTATTTTCAACTTTTTGAGGAACCTCCATACAGTTTTCCAGAGTGGCTGCACCAGCTTGCATTCCCACCAACAGTGTAGGAGGGTTCCCCTTTCTCCGCATCCCCGTCAACATCTGTTGTTTACTGACTGGTTAATTTTAGCCATTTTGACTGGTGTGAGGTGGTATCTCATGGAGGTTTTGATTTGGATTTCCCTGATGCTGAGCGATATTGAGCACTTTTTCATGTGTCTGTTGGCCATTTGGATGTCTTCTTTGGAAAAATGTCTGTTCATGGCTTCTGCCCATTTCTTGATTGGATTCTTTGTTCTTTGGGTGTTGAGTTTGATGAGTTCTTTATAGATTTTGGATACTAGCCCTTTATCTGATATGTCATTTGAAAATATCTTCTCCCATTCCGTCAGTTGTCTTTTGGTTTTGTTGACTGTTTCTTTTGCTGTGCAAAAGCTTTTTATCTTGATGAAGTCCCAATAGTTCATTTTTGCCCTTGCTTCCCTTGCATTTGGTGATGTTTCTAAGAAGAAGTTGCTGTGGCTGAGGTCGAAGAGATTGCTGCCTGTGTTCTCCTTTAGGATGTTGATGGACTCCTGTCTCACATTGAGGTCTTTTAACCATTTGGAGTCTATTTTAGTGTGGGATGTAAGGAAATGGTCCAGTTTCATTCTTCTGCAAGTGGCAGTCCAATTTCCCCAACACCATTTGTTGAAGAGACTGTCTTTGTTCCATTAGACATTCTTTCCTGCTTTGTCAAAGATGAGTTGACCATAGAGTTGAGGGTCCATTTCTGGGCTCTCTATTCTGTTCCATTGATCTATGTGTCTGTTTTTGTGCCAGTACCATACTGTCTTGATGATAACAGCTTTGTAATAGAGCTGGAAGTCCGGAATTGTGATGCCGCCAGCTTTGCTTTTCTTTTTCAACATTCCTCTGGCTATGTGGGGTCTTTTCTGGTTCCATACAAATTTTAGGATTATTTGTTCCATTTCTTTGAAAAAAGTGGATGGTATTTTGATGGGGAATGCATTGAGTGTGTAGATTGCTCTAGGTAGCATTGACATCTTCACAATATTTGTTCTTCTAATCCATGAGCATGGAACATTTTTCCATTTCTTTGTGTCTTCCTCAATTTCTTTCATGAGTATTCTATAGTTTTCTGAGTACATATCCTTTGCCTCTTTCGTTAGATTTATTCCTAGGTATCTTGTGGTTTTGGGTGCAATTGTAAATCAGATCGACTCCTTAATTTCCCTTTCTTCTGTCTTGTTGTTGGTGTATAGGAATGCCACTGATTTCTGAGCATTGATTTTATATCCTGCCACTTTACTGAATTCCTGTATGAGTTCTAGCAGTTTTGGGGTGGAGTCTTTTGGGTTTTCCACATAAAGTATCATATCATCTGCAAAGAGTGAGAGTTTGACTTCTTCTTTGCCAATTTGGATGCCTTTTATTTCTTTTTGTTGTCTGATTGCTATGGCTAGGACTTCTAATATTACATTGAATAGCAGTGGTGGTAGTGGACATCCCCACTGCATTCCTGACCTTAGGGGGAAAGCTCTCAGTTTTTCCCCATTGAGAATGACATTCACTATAGGTTTTTCATAGATGGCTTTTATGATATTGAGGTATGTACCCTCTATCGCTATACTCTGAAGAGTTTTGATCAAGGTAGGATGCTGTACCTTGTCAAATGCTTTTTCTGCATCTACTGAGAGGATCATATGATTCTTGTTCTTTCTTTTGTTTATGTATTGTATCACATTGATTGATTTGTGGATGTTGAACCAACCTTGCAGCCTAGGGGTAAATCCCACTTGGTTGTGGTGAATAATCCTCTTAATGTACTGTTGGATCCTATGGGCTAGTATTTTGGTGAGAATTTTTGCACCCATGTTCATCAAGGATATTGGTCTGTAATTCTCCTTTTTAATGGGGTCTTTGTCTGGTTTTGGGATCAAGGTAATGCTGGCCTCATAAAATGAGTTTCGAAGTTTTACTTCCATTTCTATTTTTTGGAACAGTTT
Organism: Mirounga angustirostris; assembly: GCF_029215605.1. Taxonomy (NCBI): domain Eukaryota; kingdom Metazoa; phylum Chordata; class Mammalia; order Carnivora; family Phocidae; genus Mirounga; species Mirounga angustirostris. The sequence goes on from NW_026991831.1 coordinate 140,192, forward strand.
CAGAAGAATGGGTATTAATTCTTCTTTAAATGTTTGGTAGAATTCCCCTGGAAAGCCATCTGGCCCTGGGCTTTTGTTTCTTGGATGATTTTTGATGACTGCTTCAATTTCCTTAGTGGTTATAGGTCTGTTCAGGTTTTCTATTTCTTCGTGGTTCAGTTTTGGTAGTTGATACATCTCTAGGAATGCATCCATTTCTTCCAGGTTATCTAATTTGCTGGCATAGAGTTGCTCATAAAATGTTCTTATAATTGTTTGTATTTCTTTCGTGTTGGTTGTGATCTCTCCTCTTTCAATCATGATTTTGTTGATCTGGGTCATTTCTCTTTTCTTTTTGAATAGTCTGGCCAGGGGTTTAACAATCTTGTTAATTCTTTCAAAGAACCAGCTCCTAGTTTCGTTGATCTGTTCTACTGATCTATTGGTTTCTATTTCATTGATGTCTGCTCTGATCTTTATTATTTCTCTTATCCTGCTGGGTTTAGGCTTTATTTGCTGCTCTTTCTCCAGCTCCTTTAGGTGTAGGGTTAGGTTGTGTACTTGAGACCTTTCTTGTTTCTTGAGAAAGGCTTGTATTGCTATATACTTTCCTCTTAGGACTGCCTTTGCTGCATCCCAAAGATTTTGAATAGTTGTGTTTTCATTTTCATTGGTTCCATGAATTTTTTAAATTCTTCTTTAATTTCCTGGTTGACCCATTCATTCTTTAGTAGGATGCTCTTTAGCCTCCATGTATTTGAGTTCTTTCTGACTTTCTTCTTGTGATTGAGTTCTAGTTTCAAAGCATTGTGGTCTGAAAATAGGCAGGGAGGGGCGCCTGGGTGGCTCAGTTGGTTAAGCGACTGCCTTCGGCTCAGGTCATGATCCTGGAGTCCCGGGATCGAGTCCCGCATTAGGCTCCCTGCTCGGCAGGGAGTCTGCTTCTCCCTCTGACCCTCCTCCCTCTCATGCTCTCTGTATCTCATTCTCTCTGTCTCAAATAAATAAATAAAAAATCTTTAAAAAAATAAATAAATAAAAAAAAGAAAATAGGCAGGGAATGATCCTAAACTTTTGGTATCAGTTGAGTCCTGATCTATGACCTAGGATGTGATCAATTCTGGAGAATGTTCCATGGGCACTAGAGAAGAATGTGTATTCTGGTGCTTTGGGATGGAATGTTCTGAATATGTCTGTGAAGTCCATTTGGTCCAGTGTGTCCTTTAAAGTCTTATTCCCTTGTTTCTCTTTTGCTTAGGTGATCTGTCCATTTCAGTGAGGGGGCTGTTAAAGTCCCACACAATTATTGTATTGTTGTCAATGTGTTTCTTTGCTTTTGTTATTAAGTGCCTTATATAATTGGCTGCTCCCATGTTAGGGGCATAGATATTTACAATTGTTAGATCTTCTTGTTGGATAGACCCTTTAAGTAGGATATAGTGTCCTTCCTCATCTCTTATTACAGTCTTTGGTTTAAAATCTAATGTGTCTGATATAAGGATTGCCACCCCAGCTTTCTTTTGGTGTCCATTAGCATGGTAGATGGTTTTCCACCCCTCACTTTCAATCTGGGGGTGTCTTTGGATCTAAAATGAGTCTCTTGCAGACAGCATATCGATGGGTCTTGTTTTTTAATCCAATCTGATAGCCTGTGTCCTTTGATTGGGGCATTTAGCCCATTTACATTCTCGGAAACAATTGAAAGATATGAATTTAGTGCCATTGTATTGCCTATAAGGCGACTGTTACTGTATATTGTCTATGTTCCTTTCTTTTTTTTTCTTTTTTTATTTATGTTTTTATTCTTATGTTAATCCCCATACATTACATCATTAGTTTTAGATGAAGTGTTCCATGATTCATTGTTTGTGCATAACACCCAGTGCTCCATGCAGAATGTGCCCTCCTCAATACGCACCACCATGCTAACCCATCCTCCCACCCCCCTCCCCTCTAGAACCCTGTTTCTTTTTCAGAGTCCATCGTCTCTCATGGTTCGTCTACCCCTCCGATTTCCCCTGCTTCATTCTTCCCCTCCCACTACCTTCTTCTTCTTTTTTTTTTTCTTAACATATATTGCATTATTTGTTTCAGAGGTACAGATCTGAGATTCAAGAGTCTTGCACAATTCACAGCAATTACCAGAGCACATACCCTCCCCAGTGTCTATCACCCAGTCACCCCATCCCTCCCACTCCACCCCCCACTCCAGCAACCCTCAGTTTGTTCCCTGCAATTAAGAATTCCTCACATCAGTGAGATCGTATGATACATGTCTTTCTCTGTTTGACTTATTTCACTCAACATAATACCCTCCAGTTCCATCCATGTCGTTGCAAATGGCAAGATCTCATTCCTTTTCATGGCTGCATAATATTCCATTATATATATATATATATATATATATATATATATATATATACCACTTCTTCTTTATCCATTCATCTGTCAATGGACATCTTGGCTCTTTCCACAGTTTGGCTATTGTGGACATTGCTGCCATAAACATCAGGGTGCACGTACCCCTTCGGATCCCTACTTTTGTATCCTTGGGGTAAATACCCAGTAGTGCAATTGCTGGATCATATGGTAGCTCTATTTTCAACTTTTTGAGGAACCTCCATACAGTTTTCCAGAGTGGCTGCACCAGCTTGCATTCCCACCAACAGTGTAGGAGGGTTCCCCTTTCTCCGCATCCCCGTCAACATCTGTTGTTTACTGACTGGTTAATTTTAGCCATTTTGACTGGTGTGAGGTGGTATCTCATGGAGGTTTTGATTTGGATTTCCCTGATGCTGAGCGATATTGAGCACTTTTTCATGTGTCTGTTGGCCATTTGGATGTCTTCTTTGGAAAAATGTCTGTTCATGGCTTCTGCCCATTTCTTGATTGGATTCTTTGTTCTTTGGGTGTTGAGTTTGATGAGTTCTTTATAGATTTTGGATACTAGCCCTTTATCTGATATGTCATTTGAAAATATCTTCTCCCATTCCGTCAGTTGTCTTTTGGTTTTGTTGACTGTTTCTTTTGCTGTGCAAAAGCTTTTTATCTTGATGAAGTCCCAATAGTTCATTTTTGCCCTTGCTTCCCTTGCATTTGGTGATGTTTCTAAGAAGAAGTTGCTGTGGCTGAGGTCGAAGAGATTGCTGCCTGTGTTCTCCTTTAGGATGTTGATGGACTCCTGTCTCACATTGAGGTCTTTTAACCATTTGGAGTCTATTTTAGTGTGGGATGTAAGGAAATGGTCCAGTTTCATTCTTCTGCAAGTGGCAGTCCAATTTCCCCAACGCCATTTGTTGAAGAGACTGTCTTTTTTCCATTAGACATTCTTTCCTGCTTTGTCAAAGATGAGTTGACCATAGAGTTGAGGGTCCATTTCTGGGCTCTCTATTCTGTTCCATTGATCTATGTGTCTGTTTTTGTGCCAGTACCATACTGTCTTGATGATAACAGCTTTGTAATAGAGCTGGAAGTCCGGAATTGTGATGCCGCCAGCTTTGCTTTTCTTTTTCAACATTCCTCTGGCTATGTGGGGTCTTTTCTGGTTCCATACAAATTTTAGGATTATTTGTTCCATTTCTTTGAAAAAAGTGGATGGTATTTTGATGGGGAATGCATTGAGTGTGTAGATTGCTCTAGGTAGCATTGACATCTTCACAATATTTGTTCTTCTAATCCATGAGCATGGAACATTTTTCCATTTCTTTGTGTCTTCCTCAATTTCTTTCATGAGTATTCTATAGTTTTCTGAGTACATATCCTTTGCCTCTTTCGTTAGATTTATTCCTAGGTATCTTGTGGTTTTGGGTGCAATTGTAAATCAGATCGACTCCTTAATTTCCCTTTCTTCTGTCTTGTTGTTGGTGTATAGGAATGCCACTGATTTCTGAGCATTGATTTTATATCCTGCCACTTTACTGAATTCCTGTATGAGTTCTAGCAGTTTTGGGGTGGAGTCTTTTGGGTTTTCCACATAAAGTATCATATCATCTGCAAAGAGTGAGAGTTTGACTTCTTCTTTGCCAATTTGGATGCCTTTTATTTCTTTTTGTTGTCTGATTGCTATGGCTAGGACTTCTAATATTACATTGAATAGCAGTGGTGGTAGTGGACATCCCCACTGCATTCCTGACCTTAGGGGGAAAGCTCTCAGTTTTTCCCCATTGAGAATGACATTCACTATAGGTTTTTCATAGATGGCTTTTATGATATTGAGGTATGTACCCTCTATCGCTATACTCTGAAGAGTTTTGATCAAGGTAGGATGCTGTACCTTGTCAAATGCTTTTTCTGCATCTACTGAGAGGATCATATGATTCTTGTTCTTTCTTTTGTTTATGTATTGTATCACATTGATTGATTTGTGGATGTTGAACCAACCTTGCAGCCTAGGGGTAAATCCCACTTGGTTGTGGTGAATAATCCTCTTAATGTACTGTTGGATCCTATGGGCTAGTATTTTGGTGAGAATTTTTGCACCCATGTTCATCAAGGATATTGGTCTGTAATTCTCCTTTTTAATGGGGTCTTTGTCTGGTTTTGGGATCAAGGTAATGCTGGCCTCATAAAATGAGTTTCGAAGTTTTACTTCCATTTCTATTTTTTGGAACAGTTTCAGAAGAATGGGTATTAATTCTTCTTTAAATGTTTGGTAGAATTCCCCTGGAAAGCCATCTGGCCCTGGGCTTTTGTTTCTTGGATGATTTTTGATGACTGCTTCAATTTCCTTAGTGGTTATAGGTCTGTTCAGGTTTTCTATTTCTTCGTGGTTCAGTTTTGGTAGTTGATACATCTCTAGGAATGCATCCATTTCTTCCAGGTTATCTAATTTGCTGGCATAGAGTTGCTCATAAAATGTTCTTATAATTGTTTGTATTTCTTTCGTGTTGGTTGTGATCTCTCCTCTTTCAATCATGATTTTGTTGATCTGGGTCATTTCTCTTTTCTTTTTGAATAGTCTGGCCAGGGGTTTAACAATCTTGTTAATTCTTTCAAAGAACCAGCTCCTAGTTTCGTTGATCTGTTCTACTGATCTATTGGTTTCTATTTCATTGATGTCTGCTCTGATCTTTATTATTTCTCTTATCCTGCTGGGTTTAGGCTTTATTTGCTGCTCTTTCTCCAGCTCCTTTAGGTGTAGGGTTAGGTTGTGTACTTGAGACCTTTCTTGTTTCTTGAGAAAGGCTTGTATTGCTATATACTTTCCTCTTAGGACTGCCTTTGCTGCATCCCAAAGATTTTGAATAGTTGTGTTTTCATTTTCATTGGTTCCATGAATTTTTTAAATTCTTCTTTAATTTCCTGGTTGACCCATTCATTCTTTAGTAGGATGCTCTTTAGCCTCCATGTATTTGAGTTCTTTCTGACTTTCTTCTTGTGATTGAGTTCTAGTTTCAAAGCATTGTGGTCTGAAAATAGGCAGGGAGGGGCGCCTGGGTGGCTCAGTTGGTTAAGCGACTGCCTTCGGCTCAGGTCATGATCCTGGAGTCCCGGGATCGAGTCCCGCATTAGGCTCCCTGCTCGGCAGGGAGTCTGCTTCTCCCTCTGACCCTCCTCCCTCTCATGCTCTCTGTATCTCATTCTCTCTGTCTCAAATAAATAAATAAAAAATCTTTAAAAAAATAAATAAATAAAAAAAAGAAAATAGGCAGGGAATGATCCTAAACTTTTGGTATCAGTTGAGTCCTGATCTATGACCTAGGATGTGATCAATTCTGGAGAATGTTCCATGGGCACTAGAGAAGAATGTGTATTCTGGTGCTTTGGGATGGAATGTTCTGAATATGTCTGTGAAGTCCATTTGGTCCAGTGTGTCCTTTAAAGTCTTATTCCCTTGTTTCTCTTTTGCTTAGGTGATCTGTCCATTTCAGTGAGGGGGCTGTTAAAGTCCCACACAATTATTGTATTGTTGTCAATGTGTTTCTTTGCTTTTGTTATTAAGTGCCTTATATAATTGGCTGCTCCCATGTTAGGGGCATAGATATTTACAATTGTTAGATCTTCTTGTTGGATAGACCCTTTAAGTAGGATATAGTGTCCTTCCTCATCTCTTATTACAGTCTTTGGTTTAAAATCTAATGTGTCTGATATAAGGATTGCCACCCCAGCTTTCTTTTGGTGTCCATTAGCATGGTAGATGGTTTTCCACCCCTCACTTTCAATCTGGGGGTGTCTTTGGATCTAAAATGAGTCTCTTGCAGACAGCATATCGATGGGTCTTGTTTTTTAATCCAATCTGATAGCCTGTGTCCTTTGATTGGGGCATTTAGCCCATTTACATTCTCGGAAACAATTGAAAGATATGAATTTAGTGCCATTGTATTGCCTATAAGGCGACTGTTACTGTATATTGTCTATGTTCCTTTCTTTTTTTTTCTTTTTTTATTTATGTTTTTATTCTTATGTTAATCCCCATACATTACATCATTAGTTTTAGATGAAGTGTTCCATGATTCATTGTTTGTGCATAACACCCAGTGCTCCATGCAGAATGTGCCCTCCTCAATACGCACCACCATGCTAACCCATCCTCCCACCCCCCTCCCCTCTAGAACCCTGTTTCTTTTTCAGAGTCCATCGTCTCTCATGGTTCGTCTACCCCTCCGATTTCCCCTGCTTCATTCTTCCCCTCCCACTACCTTCTTCTTCTTTTTTTTTTCTTAACATATATTGCATTATTTGTTTCAGAGGTACAGATCTGAGATTCAAGAGTCTTGCACAATTCACAGCAATTACCAGAGCACATACCCTCCCCAGTGTCTATCACCCAGTCACCCCATCCCTCCCACTCCACCCCCCACTCCAGCAACCCTCAGTTTGTTCCCTGCAATTAAGAATTCCTCACATCAGTGAGATCGTATGATACATGTCTTTCTCTGTTTGACTTATTTCACTCAACATAATACCCTCCAGTTCCATCCATGTCGTTGCAAATGGCAAGATCTCATTCCTTTTCATGGCTGCATAATATTCCATTATATTTATATATATATATATATATATATATATACCACTTCTTCTTTATCCATTCATCTGTCAATGGACATCTTGGCTCTTTCCACAGTTTGGCTATTGTGGACATTGCTGCCATAAACATCAGGGTGCACGTACCCCTTCGGATCCCTACTTTTGTATCCTTGGGGTAAATACCCAGTAGTGCAATTGCTGGATCATATGGTAGCTCTATTTTCAACTTTTTGAGGAACCTCCATACAGTTTTCCAGAGTGGCTGCACCAGCTTGCATTCCCACCAACAGTGTAGGAGGGTTCCCCTTTCTCCGCATCCCCGTCAACATCTGTTGTTTACTGACTGGTTAATTTTAGCCATTTTGACTGGTGTGAGGTGGTATCTCATGGAGGTTTTGATTTGGATTTCCCTGATGCTGAGCGATATTGAGCACTTTTTCATGTGTCTGTTGGCCATTTGGATGTCTTCTTTGGAAAAATGTCTGTTCATGGCTTCTGCCCATTTCTTGATTGGATTCTTTGTTCTTTGGGTGTTGAGTTTGATGAGTTCTTTATAGATTTTGGATACTAGCCCTTTATCTGATATGTCATTTGAAAATATCTTCTCCCATTCCGTCAGTTGTCTTTTGGTTTTGTTGACTGTTTCTTTTGCTGTGCAAAAGCTTTTTATCTTGATGAAGTCCCAATAGTTCATTTTTGCCCTTGCTTCCCTTGCATTTGGTGATGTTTCTAAGAAGAAGTTGCTGTGGCTGAGGTCGAAGAGATTGCTGCCTGTGTTCTCCTTTAGGATGTTGATGGACTCCTGTCTCACATTGAGGTCTTTTAACCATTTGGAGTCTATTTTAGTGTGGGATGTAAGGAAATGGTCCAGTTTCATTCTTCTGCAAGTGGCAGTCCAATTTCCCCAACACCATTTGTTGAAGAGACTGTCTTTGTTCCATTAGACATTCTTTCCTGCTTTGTCAAAGATGAGTTGACCATAGAGTTGAGGGTCCATTTCTGGGCTCTCTATTCTGTTCCATTGATCTATGTGTCTGTTTTTGTGCCAGTACCATACTGTCTTGATGATAACAGCTTTGTAATAGAGCTGGAAGTCCGGAATTGTGATGCCGCCAGCTTTGCTTTTCTTTTTCAACATTCCTCTGGCTATGTGGGGTCTTTTCTGGTTCCATACAAATTTTAGGATTATTTGTTCCATTTCTTTGAAAAAAGTGGATGGTATTTTGATGGGGAATGCATTGAGTGTGTAGATTGCTCTAGGTAGCATTGACATCTTCACAATATTTGTTCTTCTAATCCATGAGCATGGAACATTTTTCCATTTCTTTGTGTCTTCCTCAATTTCTTTCATGAGTATTCTATAGTTTTCTGAGTACATATCCTTTGCCTCTTTCGTTAGATTTATTCCTAGGTATCTTGTGGTTTTGGGTGCAATTGTAAATCAGATCGACTCCTTAATTTCCCTTTCTTCTGTCTTGTTGTTGGTGTATAGGAATGCCACTGATTTCTGAGCATTGATTTTATATCCTGCCACTTTACTGAATTCCTGTATGAGTTCTAGCAGTTTTGGGGTGGAGTCTTTTGGGTTTTCCACATAAAGTATCATATCATCTGCAAAGAGTGAGAGTTTGACTTCTTCTTTGCCAATTTGGATGCCTTTTATTTCTTTTTGTTGTCTGATTGCTATGGCTAGGACTTCTAATATTACATTGAATAGCAGTGGTGGTAGTGGACATCCCCACTGCATTCCTGACCTTAGGGGGAAAGCTCTCAGTTTTTCCCCATTGAGAATGACATTCACTATAGGTTTTTCATAGATGGCTTTTATGATATTGAGGTATGTACCCTCTATCGCTATACTCTGAAGAGTTTTGATCAAGGTAGGATGCTGTACCTTGTCAAATGCTTTTTCTGCATCTACTGAGAGGATCATATGATTCTTGTTCTTTCTTTTGTTTATGTATTGTATCACATTGATTGATTTGTGGATGTTGAACCAACCTTGCAGCCTAGGGGTAAATCCCACTTGGTTGTGGTGAATAATCCTCTTAATGTACTGTTGGATCCTATGGGCTAGTATTTTGGTGAGAATTTTTGCACCCATGTTCATCAAGGATATTGGTCTGTAATTCTCCTTTTTAATGGGGTCTTTGTCTGGTTTTGGGATCAAGGTAATGCTGGCCTCATAAAATGAGTTTCGAAGTTTTACTTCCATTTCTATTTTTTGGAACAGTTTCAGAAGAATGGGTATTAATTCTTCTTTAAATGTTTGGTAGAATTCCCCTGGAAAGCCATCTGGCCCTGGGCTTTTGTTTCTTGGATGATTTTTGATGACTGCTTCAATTTCCTTAGTGGTTATAGGTCTGTTCAGGTTTTCTATTTCTTCGTGGTTCAGTTTTGGTAGTTGATACATCTCTAGGAATGCATCCATTTCTTCCAGGTTATCTAATTTGCTGGCATAGAGTTGCTCATAAAATGTTCTTATAATTGTTTGTATTTCTTTCGTGTTGGTTGTGATCTCTCCTCTTTCAATCATGATTTTGTTGATCTGGGTCATTTCTCTTTTCTTTTTGAATAGTCTGGCCAGGGGTTTAACAATCTTGTTAATTCTTTCAAAGAACCAGCTCCTAGTTTCGTTGATCTGTTCTACTGATCTATTGGTTTCTATTTCATTGATGTCTGCTCTGATCTTTATTATTTCTCTTATCCTGCTGGGTTTAGGCTTTATTTGCTGCTCTTTCTCCAGCTCCTTTAGGTGTAGGGTTAGGTTGTGTACTTGAGACCTTTCTTGTTTCTTGAGAAAGGCTTGTATTGCTATATACTTTCCTCTTAGGACTGCCTTTGCTGCATCCCAAAGATTTTGAATAGTTGTGTTTTCATTTTCATTGGTTCCATGAATTTTTTAAATTCTTCTTTAATTTCCTGGTTGACCCATTCATTCTTTAGTAGGATGCTCTTTAGCCTCCATGTATTTGAGTTCTTTCTGACTTTCTTCTTGTGATTGAGTTCTAGTTTCAAAGCATTGTGGTCTGAAAATAGGCAGGGAGGGGCGCCTGGGTGGCTCAGTTGGTTAAGCGACTGCCTTCGGCTCAGGTCATGATCCTGGAGTCCCGGGATCGAGTCCCGCATTAGGCTCCCTGCTCGGCAGGGAGTCTGCTTCTCCCTCTGACCCTCCTCCCTCTCATGCTCTCTGTATCTCATTCTCTCTGTCTCAAATAAATAAATAAAAAATCTTTAAAAAAATAAATAAATAAAAAAAAGAAAATAGGCAGGGAATGATCCTAAACTTTTGGTATCAGTTGAGTCCTGATCTATGACCTAGGATGTGATCAATTCTGGAGAATGTTCCATGGGCACTAGAGAAGAATGTGTATTCTGGTGCTTTGGGATGGAATGTTCTGAATATGTCTGTGAAGTCCATTTGGTCCAGTGTGTCCTTTAAAGTCTTATTCCCTTGTTTCTCTTTTGCTTAGGTGATCTGTCCATTTCAGTGAGGGGGCTGTTAAAGTCCCACACAATTATTGTATTGTTGTCAATGTGTTTCTTTGCTTTTGTTATTAAGTGCCTTATATAATTGGCTGCTCCCATGTTAGGGGCATAGATATTTACAATTGTTAGATCTTCTTGTTGGATAGACCCTTTAAGTAGGATATAGTGTCCTTCCTCATCTCTTATTACAGTCTTTGGTTTAAAATCTAATGTGTCTGATATAAGGATTGCCACCCCAGCTTTCTTTTGGTGTCCATTAGCATGGTAGATGGTTTTCCACCCCTCACTTTCAATCTGGGGGTGTCTTTGGATCTAAAATGAGTCTCTTGCAGACAGCATATCGATGGGTCTTGTTTTTTAATCCAATCTGATAGCCTGTGTCCTTTGATTGGGGCATTTAGCCCATTTACATTCTCGGAAACAATTGAAAGATATGAATTTAGTGCCATTGTATTGCCTATAAGGCGACTGTTACTGTATATTGTCTATGTTCCTTTCTTTTTTTTTCTTTTTTTATTTATGTTTTTATTCTTATGTTAATCCCCATACATTACATCATTAGTTTTAGATGAAGTGTTCCATGATTCATTGTTTGTGCATAACACCCAGTGCTCCATGCAGAATGTGCCCTCCTCAATACGCACCACCATGCTAACCCATCCTCCCACCCCCCTCCCCTCTAGAACCCTGTTTCTTTTTCAGAGTCCATCGTCTCTCATGGTTCGTCTACCCCTCCGATTTCCCCTGCTTCATTCTTCCCCTCCCACTACCTTCTTCTTCTTTTTTTTTTCTTAACATATATTGCATTATTTGTTTCAGAGGTACAGATCTGAGATTCAAGAGTCTTGCACAATTCACAGCAATTACCAGAGCACATACCCTCCCCAGTGTCTATCACCCAGTCACCCCATCCCTCCCACTCCACCCCCCACTCCAGCAACCCTCAGTTTGTTCCCTGCAATTAAGAATTCCTCACATCAGTGAGATCGTATGATACATGTCTTTCTCTGTTTGACTTATTTCACTCAACATAATACCCTCCAGTTCCATCCATGTCGTTGCAAATGGCAAGATCTCATTCCTTTTCATGGCTGCATAATATTCCATTATATTTATATATATATATATATATATATATATACCACTTCTTCTTTATCCATTCATCTGTCAATGGACATCTTGGCTCTTTCCACAGTTTGGCTATTGTGGACATTGCTGCCATAAACATCAGGGTGCACGTACCCCTTCGGATCCCTACTTTTGTATCCTTGGGGTAAATACCCAGTAGTGCAATTGCTGGATCATATGGTAGCTCTATTTTCAACTTTTTGAGGAACCTCCATACAGTTTTCCAGAGTGGCTGCACCAGCTTGCATTCCCACCAACAGTGTAGGAGGGTTCCCCTTTCTCCGCATCCCCGTCAACATCTGTTGTTTACTGACTGGTTAATTTTAGCCATTTTGACTGGTGTGAGGTGGTATCTCATGGAGGTTTTGATTTGGATTTCCCTGATGCTGAGCGATATTGAGCACTTTTTCATGTGTCTGTTGGCCATTTGGATGTCTTCTTTGGAAAAATGTCTGTTCATGGCTTCTGCCCATTTCTTGATTGGATTCTTTGTTCTTTGGGTGTTGAGTTTGATGAGTTCTTTATAGATTTTGGATACTAGCCCTTTATCTGATATGTCATTTGAAAATATCTTCTCCCATTCCGTCAGTTGTCTTTTGGTTTTGTTGACTGTTTCTTTTGCTGTGCAAAAGCTTTTTATCTTGATGAAGTCCCAATAGTTCATTTTTGCCCTTGCTTCCCTTGCATTTGGTGATGTTTCTAAGAAGAAGTTGCTGTGGCTGAGGTCGAAGAGATTGCTGCCTGTGTTCTCCTTTAGGATGTTGATGGACTCCTGTCTCACATTGAGGTCTTTTAACCATTTGGAGTCTATTTTAGTGTGGGATGTAAGGAAATGGTCCAGTTTCATTCTTCTGCAAGTGGCAGTCCAATTTCCCCAACACCATTTGTTGAAGAGACTGTCTTTTTTCCATTAGACATTCTTTCCTGCTTTGTCAAAGATGAGTTGACCATAGAGTTGAGGGTCCATTTCTGGGCTCTCTATTCTGTTCCATTGATCTATGTGTCTGTTTTTGTGCCAGTACCATACTGTCTTGATGATAACAGCTTTGTAATAGAGCTGGAAGTCCGGAATTGTGATGCCGCCAGCTTTGCTTTTCTTTTTCAACATTCCTCTGGCTATGTGGGGTCTTTTCTGGTTCCATACAAATTTTAGGATTATTTGCTCCATTTCTTTGAAAAAAGTGGATGGTATTTTGATGGGGAATGCATTGAGTGTGTAGATTGCTCTAGGTAGCATTGACATCTTCACAATATTTGTTCTTCTAATCCATGAGCATGGAACATTTTTCCATTTCTTTGTGTCTTCCTCAATTTCTTTCATGAGTATTCTATAGTTTTCTGAGTACATATCCTTTGCCTCTTTCGTTAGATTTATTCCTAGGTATCTTGTGGTTTTGGGTGCAATTGTAAATCAGATCGACTCCTTAATTTCCCTTTCTTCTGTCTTGTTGTTGGTGTATAGGAATGCCACTGATTTCTGAGCATTGATTTTATATCCTGCCACTTTACTGAATTCCTGTATGAGTTCTAGCAGTTTTGGGGTGGAGTCTTTTGGGTTTTCCACATAAAGTATCATATCATCTGCAAAGAGTGAGAGTTTGACTTCTTCTTTGCCAATTTGGATGCCTTTTATTTCTTTTTGTTGTCTGATTGCTATGGCTAGGACTTCTAATATTACATTGAATAGCAGTGGTGGTAGTGGACATCCCCACTGCATTCCTGACCTTAGGGGGAAAGCTCTCAGTTTTTCCCCATTGAGAATGACATTCACTATAGGTTTTTCATAGATGGCTTTTATGATATTGAGGTATGTACCCTCTATCGCTATACTCTGAAGAGTTTTGATCAAGGTAGGATGCTGTACCTTGTCAAATGCTTTTTCTGCATCTACTGAGAGGATCATATGATTCTTGTTCTTTCTTTTGTTTATGTATTGTATCACATTGATTGATTTGTGGATGTTGAACCAACCTTGCAGCCTAGGGGTAAATCCCACTTGGTTGTGGTGAATAATCCTCTTAATGTACTGTTGGATCCTATGGGCTAGTATTTTGGTGAGAATTTTTGCACCCATGTTCATCAAGGATATTGGTCTGTAATTCTCCTTTTTAATGGGGTCTTTGTCTGGTTTTGGGATCAAGGTAATGCTGGCCTCATAAAATGAGTTTCGAAGTTTTACTTCCATTTCTATTTTTTGGAACAGTTTCAGAAGAATGGGTATTAATTCTTCTTTAAATGTTTGGTAGAATTCCCCTGGAAAGCCATCTGGCCCTGGGCTTTTGTTTCTTGGATGATTTTTGATGACTGCTTCAATTTCCTTAGTGGTTATAGGTCTGTTCAGGTTTTCTATTTCTTCGTGGTTCAGTTTTGGTAGTTGATACATCTCTAGGAATGCATCCATTTCTTCCAGGTTATCTAATTTGCTGGCATAGAGTTGCTCATAAAATGTTCTTATAATTGTTTGTATTTCTTTCGTGTTGGTTGTGATCTCTCCTCTTTCAATCATGATTTTGTTGATCTGGGTCATTTCTCTTTTCTTTTTGAATAGTCTGGCCAGGGGTTTAACAATCTTGTTAATTCTTTCAAAGAACCAGCTCCTAGTTTCGTTGATCTGTTCTACTGATCTATTGGTTTCTATTTCATTGATGTCTGCTCTGATCTTTATTATTTCTCTTATCCTGCTGGGTTTAGGTTTTATTTGCTGCTCTTTCTCCAGCTCCTTTAGGTGTAGGGTTAGGTTGTGTACTTGAGACCTTTCTTGTTTCTTGAGAAAGGCTTGTATTGCTATATACTTTCCTCTTAGGACTGCCTTTGCTGCATCCCAAAGATTTTGAATAGTTGTGTTTTCATTTTCATTGGTTCCATGAATTTTTTAAATTCTTCTTTAATTTCCTGGTTGACCCATTCATTCTTTAGTAGGATGCTCTTTAGCCTCCATGTATTTGAGTTCTTTCTGACTTTCTTCTTGTGATTGAGTTCTAGTTTCAAAGCATTGTGGTCTGAAAATAGGCAGGGAGGGGCGCCTGGGTGGCTCAGTTGGTTAAGCGACTGCCTTCGGCTCAGGTCATGATCCTGGAGTCCCGGGATCGAGTCCCGCATTAGGCTCCCTGCTCGGCAGGGAGTCTGCTTCTCCCTCTGACCCTCCTCCCTCTCATGCTCTCTGTATCTCATTCTCTCTGTCTCAAATAAATAAATAAAAAATCTTTAAAAAAATAAATAAATAAAAAAAAGAAAATAGGCAGGGAATGATCCTAAACTTTTGGTATCAGTTGAGTCCTGATCTATGACCTAGGATGTGATCAATTCTGGAGAATGTTCCATGGGCACTAGAGAAGAATGTGTATTCTGGTGCTTTGGGATGGAATGTTCTGAATATGTCTGTGAAGTCCATTTGGTCCAGTGTGTCCTTTAAAGTCTTATTCCCTTGTTTCTCTTTTGCTTAGGTGATCTGTCCATTTCAGTGAGGGGGCTGTTAAAGTCCCACACAATTATTGTATTGTTGTCAATGTGTTTCTTTGCTTTTGTTATTAAGTGCCTTATATAATTGGCTGCTCCCATGTTAGGGGCATAGATATTTACAATTGTTAGATCTTCTTGTTGGATAGACCCTTTAAGTAGGATATAGTGTCCTTCCTCATCTCTTATTACAGTCTTTGGTTTAAAATCTAATGTGTCTGATATAAGGATTGCCACCCCAGCTTTCTTTTGGTGTCCATTAGCATGGTAGATGGTTTTCC